>NC_086318.1:257941788-258171788 GCF_036172605.1 Pelobates fuscus
TGTTTCTACCATTTCCTGACCTATACTTTTAAGTTGGGTAGGGTAACCATGAAATTATGATAGGGCCATAGAACATGCAAGTGTAGGTAAATAGATGGCTAATTGTGAAGCTTAAGTAAAAGAATTGGACCATCATATTGACCAATTCACTCATACTTTACAGACTGTGTTAATACACACGGCTTATTTGACTCCTAAGAACCAAGCATCTGTACCACCCCGTCTAATGCCTATCATGGCTGAACTGTCTCTGTCTCCTTATGCCCATCTTTTGCCTCCTCCTAGAAAAGATGGTGATTCTATTCTACTCTATTCTATACTTCTGTATATTTATGCCTGACCTATACTTGTAAGTTCGGTAGGGTAGCCATGACAGAAACACACATGAAGCAAGACGGTGCTTAAGCTTATACATAAGCAGAGATCATAACGCTCAAGCGCATATACAAGAGCTTGAATTTAGCTCCTAAAAGTGTAAGTGCACTCTTTTTTCTTGTTATTTGCTCTGGTTCTAACATAAGCACATTATTATTTCCTAATTTGTTCCACTTTTGTGGTCTATATACCCACATCTACGAATCTTCAAGATGCTACTCATCCCCAGAAAGACACACACACAGTACATACAATAAACATGCATACATACTACAGTCAGGCAGTACACAATTATGCACACACACTCAGTACATGCTCACATATGCATGTAGGGGGACACAGAGGTTGAGACACTATGCCCAAGACTCTAGGCAGTCAATCTTTATTTCATTCACAGAAACAAAGCTCAGGGCTCTTAGAGGGGGCCTCCAATGGGGCACCTGCCTAGGAACCTGGGCAACCTTAATCTGTTTCTACCCAGGAAGGATAGATACTAAAAACAAAGGAGTGTTCATGTCAAGTTTGCAAATTACTTGACATGGCCAGATACTCTGTAGCATTATGCAAGCACTTTCTCCTTGTCACAACAACACCATAAAAGTATTTTCTGTAAGGGTAATACTATTAGGAAACAGACAATATGATATTGCTTTGCACCTCACAATCAAAAGAATGAGACATGCTATGTGGAAAAAAAATTACACTTTCAGCAAATAGTAAATTATTCATTGATTAAGAATGATGCAGTCCTATAAAAAGCCATGTATGTCATCTGATAACACAATCTCTTTATTTATTTAATAAAATTGTCTTACAGCAGTCGTCAAGATATATACACAATACATATATAATTAACACAACATATGAAAAGACCTATTGAAAAATAAATAAATCTCCATCAGTTGTTGTAATAAAATAAGCTGCAAAATATTACAGTATCTAATCTTTAGATCACTGCATTTCCCCTTACAAAGAAATCCATTTAACAAAATTCCATTGTCAATCTTTACATTTAATTTATGTACATCCTTGAATAAGTATTTACACTTTTTTTTTACATTTTGCGATACAACATTACAGAAAAATGGATCAGGATTATTGATATTCTGAACTATTTTCTGTAGAGCAAAGTAGGGAAACTTTTTCAAAATTACACCAATGCTAAACCATTAAAGTAAGTGGGTAAAATGTATGTAACATCACAGATGGACCTGTGACTCCCAATGGAAGGCTGCAGGTAAAGCAATGTTTTCCAGGTAAAGTCACAGAGAAGTAAGTTGTAACTGGATCAATCCATATGGAGGAATAGTCTATAGAAATAACATAGCTCCATGTCTAATGGAAGTATGATAAGAGAAAGTGATTGCGGGAAATTAGAAGCAGACGTAAGACAATGATTCTTTTTCCTTCATAAGTACACATTGACCCTGCCCAGAGTAAAGAGGTAAAATATAAAATTCAGCTTCTGATGGATTATTTCACCCCCAAAAAATAACTTGTCTGCAAAACTGAGAGGAGCAAAGAGAAAATGGTCATCATAACAATATCATGTTCTGAAATGAGTATGCTGTTCATCACAAGGACTTGTCAGGTGGATGTAGTAAATAGCCAACGATTGCTGAAAGATAGTTTCTGTCTGCATATCTGGACAGATATTCCCTTCCAATCAAAATGACCATAAAAACACAACCACATTAAAACAGACTAATTATAACATCTAAAAAGTCATCCAGCAAGAGCCAAAATGAAAATCTCTTTAAAGAAAACAAAAATTCGAAAACCAACCTAAAATATCCATTTTATCCATGTAACCATGTTTGCTAAAATATGTATAACGTATAAAGTTCAATTGTCAATATATTTCTGTGAAGTTTTAGCATAAAAGCAATGTAAAACAACAAAATGTTATGGTATACAATGTGTATGATGAAAGAAACATTACAAATACCAGTGTGCAATCCTCTGGTGTGCACAGAAATATAGTGCTAAAAAACCTTTAAAAAAAAAAAAAAAAACAGACCAAAAACTAAAGAAAAATAGAAGCTTCTCGAAGGTGAAACATATATAAAAAAAAAGAATATATACTGTAAATCCACATGGATACTATATACAACTTAACAATGATTCCCAAATGGCATTGGAAATCATTGTTTATATAGATGATATAGAGCCAAATAGGAGCTAAACACAGACTGAGGAAGCAGATGTATGCAGCGAACCACATATTGGAGGCTCACTGAGGACTTATGCTTTTATTGCTACTCTACTTTTATTTTATATGTACAGCTAAAAGTGTTTTTTTTATATCAATAGAAATAAAGTTCTTTTACAGAAAATATTGATTGAGTTGCCTAAAGTTTACGGCTGTGCTCCCACTTTCTACAAAGGGTGGTGCTATCCCTATATAGCACATTGCCATTTATCACAGAACCACAATGTATGGGCTCTAATTCATGTGTTGTGACAATGTATTCTATCTTAATATCCCTGTTCTATATTACCATCTGCACTAGAGTATTCTTGTATTTACTTTTGAAGTCACCATCCCAAAAAATCCTGAAGGTCAGGTGGAACCTTTTTACGACACCAACTGCCACACTATCTAGAGCCAGGTTTGGATCTATTTTATGCGAGTTGTCATTTCGGAATCATTATCTATTTGCAAATTTTATCCATGTGGATTTACACTTTATATATATTTTTTCTTTATATGTTTCACCTGTGAGAAACCTCTGTTTTCCATATTAATATTAGGTAATAAATATTTTTTTTCACTGCATACTCTATCATTTTGTTTTTTGGTTTATAAAAGTAATATGTTCATAAAAACATTACCTTTCATTTTGCATGCCAATATCTAGAGCTTTAATCTAGAACTCACTAGGTGCCCTGAACAACGTAATGACTGAGCTCAGTCAGTGTATGAAAGCTTTTCTGACTAGACATTATCGGTGCTCTTTGGTCATGTGACTTGAGGACAAAAATTCACTTGATCACCTACCTCAGTATTATCAATTGTACTCAAGATGTTTCTCCCTTAAAAAGGTTAGTTTTCAATGACCTAGGTAATGTGAGAGTGAAGCTAGAATCTGATTCCCTTTAGGAATTTGTAAAGCATAATATAAGGAATTAGTTGGCAAGATTTTTCTATAGACCAACACATTTTCAGGGAGAAAAAGAGACTGAGCAAAGCAAGGAATTGTAGAGGCTAGGATTTCCAGGACCATTCACATTTAGTATTAAGATGCATTTATGAGGTTTCGAAGACATTGTTTTTGTGAATCTGCAAGTAAATTGGATGTTGTATATACTGCAGCCTTAAGGTCAACTGTAACAAAGGCCACCTGAATCTAATGTGACACGACACTAATGATAACATACTTTGAAAACACTATATCCTTTGTTAAACTGTTAAATTGTGGTAGCTTACATACATCTTGGACATTAAGGGTATGTTCTGCCCTGCAGTTGGTCACCTCATGTGTCAAAGCAGCAGTTCTGGATGCCCAGTTCTTTAAATACTGTTAATATTTAGTCCAAATACATATTTATAAGGAACATTGTTTTTCTATTCACATTGAAGGAGGTGTGACTTGAGGCCATGAGGAAGCTAATCTGGAATGTGCATCATACTGGTTGTCACTGATATCTGCTGGTGGTCCATGTTCATATAAAGGGGAACCTGTGGATGGTGAGGGAACATCATGTGGAAGTGATGTGTAAGGAGCTGTAGAATTTCTGGGATACTGCGATCCAAATCTGTTTGACGTTCCTCCAGACTGGGACGCTGGTGCAATGCTACTATTATTCACAGACCATAGGGAGGGATACTGGCTGTAATGTAAATGTTTAAAATTAACACAAACACATCAACATGTACAATCCAAAAAGGTTATATCTATAGACTAAATGTACAGTGTTGGGGTGCCACAAATTGGCATACTAGAGTAGAAAATTTAAATTGCATTTGTTATAAAAAAAAAAAAGTGTTCCTTACTGCAGAAATAAATATATATTTATATCAACAGTTACTTGATTAATATGGCTTTTCGAGAGCCATATTTATTAAATAGCATACATACAGCGGTGTATTTAGCGCGAGGCTGACAAGGCATTTGCCTTTTGCGACACTTTCAGGGGTGCCAAAAAGAAAAGCCCCCCAAACTCCCTGGCAAATGCCTTGCCAGCCTCCTGTTCTGGGGGCCCAAGTGCTGGCCGACTGGTGTTAGTGAATGTGTGTCTGTTAGTGAGTGTGTGTGTGTGTGTGTGTCAGTGAGTGTGTGTGTCTGTTAGTGAGTGCTAGTGTGTCTGTTAGTGAGTGTTAGTGTGTGTCTGTTAGTGAGAATGTGTGTGTGTATGTTTGTGCCTGTTAGTGAGTGTGTTAGTGTGTGTCTGTTAGTGAGGGGGGGGGGGTGTGTGCGCCTGTTAGTGAGTGTGTTAATGTTCATCTGTTCGTGAGTGTTAGTGTGTGTGTGTGTGTGTGTGTAAGTGAGTGTTATTGTGTGTCTGTTAGTGAGAGTGAGTCTGTCAATGAGAGTGTATGTGTGTTTGTCAGTGAGAGTGCATATGTTTTTGTCAGTGAGAGTGTGTACCTGTTTGTCAGTGAGTATGTATGTGTGTCTGTCAGTGTTTGTATCTGCCACTATGTGTGTCTGTCAGTGTATGTATGCGTGTTTCAGCGTGTGTCAGTGTGTGTATGCATGTCTGTCAGTGTGTGTATGAGTGTCTGTCACTGAGAGTGTTTGTGTCTGTCAGTGAATGTGTATGTCTGTCAGTGAGTGTATGTCAGCTAGTGTATGTGTGTCTGTCGGTCAATGTGTGTGTGTCTTATACTGAGTGCACATATGTCTGTCAGTGACTGTTGTATATGTTTTTGGCAGTGTGTGTCTGTCAGTGAGTGTGTCCCAGTGTATGTGTGTCTGACATTGAGTGAGTGTGTATGCATTTCTGTCAGTGAGTGTGCATGTGTGCCTTGTCAATGAGTGTGTATGTGTCTGTTGGTGAATGTGTGTCTGTCGATGAATGTGTGTGTGTAACTGTGAATGAGTGGGTGTGTATTTCTGTGAATGTGTATGTTTCAATGAAAGTGTGTTGGTTAAACAGTGTGTGTGACAATGACTGTGTATCTGTAATTGAGTGTATGTCAGTGTATGTATCAGTGAGGGTGTGTGTCTGTCAGGAAGAGATATTTGGAGGGGGGTGCCTGGGTTTTGTCATGCCTAGAGCAGCACAAAACCAGAATACACCACTGCATACATACACATATAAAAAGTGTTTATTTTGGAACACCAATAGTCTTATATGCATTGTGTAATATGTGTAATAAAAGCAATTTAATCTTACTGCTAAATATGTTTTAGCAAAAGATGCAAGAGACTAATGCTAAGTTAGACCAAATATAGCTAAAACATTTTTGGAATTGAATAACAATATCACCCCAGTTTCAAAATATATAATTTTACAGAAACACTCTGTTGGGAGAATGTGCCTGTGGTTCACATTTGTCAAAAGTAATTCACTTTCTTTAGATGCTTATATCTAAAGTGGGGAAGGATGTATTGATCCAGAAAACATGTGGTACAGAGCTCCTGGCAAAAGCAGACAATTGGACCTACCGAAAATGGTAAAGTGACTCAGATTTTTAGCTTTTTAGCCTCAGTCAAAAGGTTGAGAAACAGGGGCCTTGCATCTCTAAATATTGATTCATTGAAAATTGTTTATACCAATCAAACATGTACATTTTCAGTAAGCAATAACAGAGCTCTGGATCCATTTTTATTTTAATTTATGCATTTACATTCACAGGAAAAATAAAGAATTCTATGGGTTTATATATCAGGACATAATAACAATCATCTGTTCATTAGCAGGTCTTAAAATGAGGTATATACAACCTTGGATGAACAACAACACGTGACATATTACACCGTGCCATGAATTATTTAACAAAAATTATTTTAATTTGTTTGGTGAGAATTTCATCATTCCTTTTTAATTTATTGTATTATATTTATTATTCGATTTCATTATATATTTATTTATATTTCTCGTTATATTTAAATGTTAGGTCATATACAGTAAAAATCCAAATATACAAAGTAACTGAGCCTTAACTCGAATAAAGGTCAAAGTTGCTAAAAAATGAAAAAAATTAACAAAAACTCCATCTGACAGAACCATCCATTCTTATAGAAGTGACAGTTTCTTGTTTTCGTTTTTGTTTTATTCCAGTAATGCATGCTCAAACATTGCCACAAAAACACAGTGCAAGCATTGAACACTTGAACACTTCAATTGTGTCATAGGCGCAAATGCACTCGCACATATGATACCAAAATGGTGAGTTTACAATCCATGCCCATATGTCATGTAAATATAATAATAACAATAACAAAGTATTTAACCAGGAAAGGTACATTCAGATTACTCTGGTTTCCAAGTACATCCTGGGGATGTTACCTTAGCCCAACATCCAGGTGTTGTTACTATCACCCAATTTAATGGGACTCATTTTATCTACCTTGGAAGGATGAAGGGCTGAGTCAACCCTGCCAGGATTTGAACCTGCGACCCAAGGATTAGAACAGATTCTGCTGATGCATTAGCCCACAGAACTATTTTACCGGCCTAGATATAAACATTTTCTTATTTTTTTTTTTTTATTTTTTTTTTTTATAAAAATCCTACCACGTAAAATAAAAACAATCTGTAGCTTTTACCTAGCTATTGGGTTCTGTAAAAAATCTCAAAAGTGACAATTCTGCTTTAAAACAAATCACCACAATGTCAGTCCAGTCAACTTCAATTATGGCATAAATTAGATCATTTCGAGGCAATGATTGTAATTCTCGGATATTTAAAATGGCATGGATATGGCTTCTGTTGCTAATTACGGAGAATGTATATCTAAAACTTTTAGGAATTCAACTTACCTGCAGTTGTTTGGGCTATTTGAATTGTGACTCATTGGCAGCATTGAAGCATGAGCAGGCAATTGAAGGTTAGACCAGTTTTCAAGAGACTGAAGCATTGGAAGACAGCCAGAAGAATTATCTGCTATTGGTGCTACAAAAAAATACAAAAAAAACGGTGTAATTAAGAAATGCATAAAATCATTTCTTAGACAAACATGCAATATTTCCAAACACAGCATACAAAATATTTCTCAATGATTGAGGTCCAATTTGAAGCTCTGTTAGATGTCATCATTAGGAGGTTTTGGTTTGACTCCTTATGAAACCTAATTTTTTTGTATTGAAGGTATAGTTTAATAGTATTTGCTCAATTCCAAGTCTACTGGCAATATTTATCAAAGTGTTATGTTCTGAAAAGTGGGGCAAAGATATAAAAGGAGATGATATATTGCAACATGACTGATAGTTTCACTGGTTTCCATTGACTTGCCACACTTCAGTTCTTTGCACTCCCCCTACTGAAAACAAAACAACATGCGTCTCATAATAAATAACTAGGATTTATTACACCATGGAGGTTTTACACTGATTGGAAGTCACAAAATAAATTATTTCGCTTTTTTCGAGTCAAAACCTAAGCACTACTAGATTGTGGCATAGATGTGTAAATGTGACCTAAATAATTCATGTCACTGTGTTATCTTAAATGTATTTCTAAAGTATGAACCAAGATAGTAACTTGAGTTCTAAATCCAGCAATTATTAATAAATTAACAGATAGAGATATATACACACATGCAAGCTAAGACAATAACCTTTAACCCAAAGCAAATGTTTTGAATCTTGAAAAACCTATTTGTACTGCTGTTGATTTGAGTGTAGCCATAAATTCCATTTATCTTGCACTCACTTGAAGTATTGTTCTTGTGAGAGTATGGGTTAGGATATGGAACTGGACGATGATTCCGAAGAGGTGAATATCGATCACAATTATGAGAAGAGGAAAGCGATATGGGTGGCACAAACTGAGGATGAGGATTAGATGATGAACATAGTGATCCAGTCCCAGGAATCAGCCAGTTACCTACTAGCAAAAAAAGTGTTACAAGAAGTGTTATAGAAATTTTACAAACATAGATAACATGTTCTCAAATGAGTAATACTAGTTTTCATATAAACCAGGGATGCACTGAGGCAGGTGTCTGAGATGCATCACACTCAGGTGCCCCCGGATTACAGAAACCACCAACAGAAAAGTCTCAGGTTTAACAAAGGTTCAGTTGGATCCAAAATATTGTCAGATCACCAATGCAAAAGCACTCTGAGTTCCCAACAAATATAAGTTTAATAAACAACCCAGTAAATGATCTCAAAGTACATAGCCAAACTGGAAGCATAGATGACTTGGAGATTTTTTCCATGAATGTTAAATTCACTGTGATAGATATCCGCAGACAAATTAACAATTGTTGGGAATTCATTCATTGATCTGGGTATTACAGCTGAGATCCCTGTCACAGCTAGATGTATCGTTTGCATATACATACATTGCATTCCATTAAAGTACTTTTTTAAATGTTGTCATTTATTAAATAGTGTTTTTAGTTGTATTGCTTGGAAATGTTACTTACATTGAGAGTAACCAGAATGTTGACCATACAATCCATCATCCAATATGTCTTTGTGATCACTTCTGTTAAAGAAAAAAATAACTGATCAAATAAAAAATACATTCACATTTTGCTCAATGTTATGATTAATTTGAACATCATTTGACTTATGGCAATATGTTTTTAATTTATTTTTTCAGTTTAAGATTTTTATTGTAGCATAGGTTGTACTATTCAAAAACATCTGATAATGCCACTTTTAAATTCAATGTATAAACATTAAAATGACTTTAGACAAATAAGTAAAAAAAAATATATAGTTGCTATCTCATTAAAGGAACGTCAGCTAGAGGTTGAACATTTTTTAAGTGAAAGCTTGTACGGGTCTGCTGTGCATACGCTTTTTTACGGGGGAAATGTAAGTATGTCGGGAGCCAGGCATTTATTCTCAGAGAAGCTGCCAATTCAGCAAGTGTAAGTTCTACCATAAATGTGGTGTGAGTAATACAAAATAAAGAAAAATAAGAAAAACCAGATAAGAACAATTGCAAAGGTAAAAATCCTTGTTTCAGTAAATCATCATGTCAGGCAACAAATTTCGGTCTTGATATTTGTGTAGTCACAGTCTTTTGTGAAAGGTGGTTTACGTAGTTACTGATGTTGATGCTCTCTGGTCTGGCACATGGTTTGATCTTGGGAAGAATGGCTTGGTTTTGCGTATATCACAGAGCTTAGTGGGTATCAGTTTCAGTTGTTGAGCAGGGTTGGTTCGTGTTTTGCTTAGCTTTGTGTATCTTTCAGCATCTACGTTTTTGTCACTTCAGATGCAGAGTCGGAGGTGCCATCTTAACAAACCTCTGCTGCGGGCCGACTCTGAGCAGTTCTACGATATCTTTTGATACCAGAACCATTTAGCTCCGATGAAGTTTTCTTTGACGTCCCATGGTACTTCATTACACTACAAGTAATATAGGGATAATTTTCTGTGCTTTTGTTGAGGGAGTTGCCTATAAAGTCAGAGTCTCCAGGGACCTCTGATAATAAGGGTCTGCTTATGTTTGTGACTTGCCCGCCCATCAGTTTTTTCCATTTTAATGTGGAAAAATGTTTCTGTTCTAGTTTTATCCATGGAGATATATTGCCAAAATTCTTTATGGCTGTCCAATTGCAGACATGAAGCTAAATGAGAAGTCTTTGCAAGACACGTGCTCTGGGCAATTGCCTTCCTCTTGAGTTTAGCTCCACTGAGCTAAACAAACCAAAATGTAACATAACTAGTTGTCTTATTGACAGCCAGGGGGCTGTAATAATGTTAATTTATAAAAGTGTAAATTTTTATTGAAATCTGCACTTTTTGTCACACTGGACCCGTGCTTTAGGGGTCCAGTGTGCCCCTTTCAGAAATGTGACTAGGAAGAATTGCATTGCACAGCTGCCTTACACAAACTTTTACTGGTAACAAAAAAGTTTAAAACAAGTTATGCAAAGCTCAATTTCCCACAGCTCAGAGCAATGCTATTGTTAGGATTGCTGGTCTATGACTGGTAAGTGATGGTACTCTCACTGGGTACAATTGTAAAAGATGTGGAACCTCAGCACTAGGCAGCATTATTCTTGACTTCTTTGTTTGTCAGAGAACTGAAGATGAGCATCTACCAGAGGACCCACTATGCCCAACAAGTGTGCAATAGCTCATTCAAGTTACAAAAATAACTTGAATGAGAGAAAATACGGTTAGTTGGAGACATGTAAATGAAGATTACGTTGCAAGAACATACACAATTAGCCATTTTAATTTTATATATTACATTTAAAAGCATCATAGCAAATATAAAATAAAATCTTACCTTTCTTTCGCATCAAGGAATGCCTTTGCAAATGGATTATGCTTAATTTTAAGAGCTGTTATCTGAAACCGAAAAATATGTGCGTCAGATGACAAAGATAGCATCAACTTTTGAGAAGTATATACATTTTTCCTTTCAATGAAAATTACAGAAAAAAAAAATAATTGGAGATAATTAGCTATAGTGTTTCCTGTGAACTGCATTTTTCAAATCTTATATAGTCATGTACATGAATAAAATTTTTAAAATATTTTCCTGCACAGTATGCTTGTTCTACCATCGAGTTGAAATATACTGTAAAATAGCATGTACTGATAACATAGTTCTCTATTTAATATTTTGAGACAAGATTTTTCAAATTATGGCAATGTGTTAGAAACGCTTTTCAAATTATTTATTTACAGAAAACACCATTAAAGCCTATGGGAATGTTTATAGATAAATCAATCAACTGAAAAGCTTATCCAAACACATTAGAATTGAGATCATAGCTTGGAAAATTATCTATCAAAAAAAAGTTTTAAAGAAAAGTTAACTTTGTATTTTGTAGTTTAACCCCTTAAGGACACATGACATGTGTGACATGTCATGATTCCTTTTTATTCCAGAAGTTTGGTCCTTAAGGGGTTAAAATAGCACAAACACAACCAAGAATTATTTTTGTTTTGTGTTTCTTAATCAGCTATTTTAAGCTAAAAGTTGGTTAGTTTGTTAATTAGCAATGTACCAAAATTGTGTGTGTGTAATAGATATATTATGTACATAGAAGAGGAACAAATACATTTGTCGAAGCAGTTAAAATTCTATTTCTAATTGATATAATTTACCTCTTCATTCTGGTAAGCTGTAACTGCTATGAATTGCGTCTCAGGAAAGGAATGGCTGCTGATTGCTCTTTCAGATCCACCAACTTTTACTATATGAATCCTCGGTTCATATTTGTGCAAAGAGTTTAGCATTATCTGGAAAAAAAAAGAAAACATTTCACAATAGTGCAGACCTCATGTGTGTTATGTTAATGGATAAGCAAAGCACTATTTGTAATTTATATTTCCACTCATTTAAGCCAGCATTACACATCATATGGAAGGGGCCTGGTCCTTTTTTTCCCTATTATGTATTTCTTATCATGGTTAAAAAGCTTTGAGCTAGAATCACTGCTCGCACGTTTACAAATCTGAAGCAATTCAGATATGGAAATGTGAAAAAAAAATTTGCAGTCAGTTGCCCAAAGGGTATTGTAAACCCTGTGTCGGTC
This sequence comes from Pelobates fuscus, assembly GCF_036172605.1. NCBI lineage: Eukaryota > Metazoa > Chordata > Amphibia > Anura > Pelobatidae > Pelobates > Pelobates fuscus. The sequence continues at coordinate 257,953,793 of NC_086318.1, forward strand.
ACTGAATTTACACTGCCTATAGAAAATATTGGCTATAGATATATCCCATCTAATACGAGTTGTATGAATTTGTACAGTTCTGGTGCATTATGCCTTACCAAGTGATTTTCAGGTATATTAGTGTTTGTCAGAACTTGAGAAGCCTTATTGCCCTGAATTATGAAATTCACCATTTATTAAACAAACCTTTTATTGATTAATAGGTTATACTATGCAAATGGAATTTGAGAATTATCCAGAATTTTGAGAAATTAGCCAGTTTATTCACTCAAGTGCAAATTGTTAGGAATTCTATGGGAATTCAAAATGTTAGGTAACAATAACCAAACTGGAAACGTCTCCAGATAATCTATTTTGACCTAAAAGTTTTAAATTAATTTAAATTCACTCTGTTTTTCCATTAACTCATACTTTTGTGAATAACCCTGTTAGATAGAGGGTTCTGTAAGAATCATGGCCAGTTCGTTTATGTGAAGTGGTCATATTGCCTGGAGCCTGAATGGCAGCATTTCACTATGAAGAGTTCCAGACTGGATAATGTGAATTCTGTGCATGCTGGCGAAGACAGCCAACAGAGGCATGCTGCGCCCCACATGCTGCCCATGTCTTCCCTTTAGCCCATCCTTCCCCTACATACCTCTTCTGCAACTAGGACGAGTGACAGCAATGGAGGAAGATCAAGCTGAGGGAGAGCTTGCCCTCAGAGCAGAGGTAAGTTTAGGCTTTGGTTTTATGTATTTTTGTATTTAACTTTGACCAGGGAAGACAGTACAGGAAAAAAACAGTATTTCTTAAATTAATATTAAAACACTGTCTTATGGTTAGAGTAACTATTTAATACCAGCACTTTCATAACGAACTTCTTAAAACCCAACAAATGAAGTTTATCATGGCCAAAACAGGTATTATTTGGGGGGGGGGGGGAGAATAAGCTAAAAGCTTAATAATGAGCACTCGCCATAGAAGCCAAAAAAAATGTCTCTAAACGCTTTGCCCCAAAATAGTTCCTGTTTTGCCTTAATAAATCTACCCTTATGTATTTAAGCACAATCTCTTATGTATTAAAGCATGATCAGATATCACATTTCCCTTCTCCTGCAACCACTAAAGAAATTAAGCTCACAAAAATGCATTGATTATTATAATAAGCTATAAGAAAATCAAAAGTGATTACATAAATAAAAGAACAAATAATTTATTGTACACATAAAATAAACTGATGTTTTGCCTGGATGACTTACCTGGCCTCCCCCATTCATTTTGTTGGTTAGTTTGACTTTACTAAATGACACAGGATCTTTCATCCAATGAGCTCCAAAGTTGGGCGAGTCTGGATGGATGTAAACACAGCTGGGAGCCTGAGGCTCGGGTTTTCCACCAGGAACCCATTCTCCATTTACATATTTCCATCTGTGGTTGTCAGCTGCCACAAAGTCCAGCAAAAACGTGTACATGGCATTAGGATCCAGACCAGATACGCTCACCTTCAACACAGGAAACATTCGTCTGAAAACATACATAAAAACATTCACATTTTGGGATTCTTCCTCACATAGAGAACGCAGGCCCTACTATAACTTCACAGTAATTAAATATGTTAACATGCATTTAAATAAGACATTTTTTGGCTATTTAGATATATATATATACAAACACACACATACACACACTTAATTTGTTATCAAATTTGTGTATTCCTCCACCCTGAGGCGTACCTTAGGCCAGGGAGGGGAAAATTTGGATTCCTGTGGTCAAGTGGGAGAACCACATTTCATTCTGGCCAATGCCAGGGTATGTATTAGCGCATTGGCATGGTAAACATGGCAATGCTCTGATACAGTAGAAGGAGAAAAACAAAGTTCTCCCTCAGCATATATCTTTGATCTTCCCACCAGCCGTGAAGGTTCCCAAAGCATAATCTATGGCAAAGCATATGGTCCTGATCAAACAATATTAAAGGAAAAACATTGGTTAGAGTAAATCTACCTTACTTTGCCCCCCTCTCAAACCTAAAAAATAAATAAAGCATAAAAGTTTCAGTGTACAAGCCAAGTTCTCTTTCCAGCCCGATCCATTCACATATCTTTCCCTATCTGCTAGGGGAAATCATGTGCAGCACGGAGGATGGACGTAACACCATTGGATACCTGTTGCCTGCATGCGAATGACAGATGCTAAACATTCACTGAACTGTTGCAAGTTGTGGGTAATTCTCAATCCTGAGCTGCCACATCCAGGGCTGGCTCAAGATATTGTGCTGCCTGGGCCAAAGAATCAAGTGCTGCCCCGCTACCACCCCACCACCACAGTCATCTATGCACACAGGCAAGCCTATCGACGCATCCACAGACAGAAACACACACACTCAGAGACACATACTCAGACACCCCACCCCTTTCATGTCTCTCTCCCACCTTCCTTCCGTATCTCCCTTCCACCCATGTCTAACTTCCCCTTCCTTAAATGTTTCTCTTTGCCCCTTCCTTCCATGTCTCACTCCCCACTCTCCATCTTCTTGCCATGTGAATGTCCCCCCTTCCATCCATGTGACTCTCCCCCTTCCATCCATATGACTCCCTTTTCTATCCATGTCTCTCTTCTTCCATGTTTCTCTTTCACCCTTTCTTTCATGTCTCTCTTCCGCCATTCCTTCCAATTCTCTCTTCCACCAATCCTTCCAAGTCTCTCTTCCACCATTCATTCCAAGTCTCTCTTCCACCATTCCTTCCAAGGTGCTCTTTCCACCATTCCTTCCAATTTTTTCTTTCTCCTTTTCATTTCAAGTCTCTCTTCCACCATTCCATTCAAGTCTCTCTTCTACCACGCCTTCAAAGTCTGCCTTTAAAAATAGTTTAAAATAACAATCCAGAGGCAGCGAGGTCTGCCACACCATCACTCTTTAATAAAGCCCTATAGTATATATATACAGTTATACAGTTTATATTTCTCTAATTCATAAACTATAGATATATCACTTGCAACCCTAAATATGTTTGTGTATATTTATATATATATATATATATATATATATATATATATATATATATATATATATATATATCTTGTTTTTTCTGTAGTAGTTATTAGTGCACCCAGTTTTGACTGAACCGTGAACTGTGTAACTCAATTTTACTGCAACTGTAGTATGTGTAATTGATGGAGTGATCATTTTGACACTACTTGAAGCTAGGTTGCCTCATCCCCACCCATTTTCCTGGGTTCATACTTCCTAATATTGACCCGATGTAATACCTTTTGATAAGCTTTTCAGATGATTTTTTCAAAATATATATATTAAATTATAACAAAAACTTACTATTAAAAAATATAAAATTGGGAACTGGGGTCATTGATAGGTATGCACACTCTATGCATTATTGAAAATTCACATACTCTTGAAAAGAAAGAAAAGAAACAACACAAATGATGATTTGATAAATAGGTAAAGGGACACAGTAGGCACCCAGACCATTGAAGTGGCCTGGGTGCACTGTCCCTTTTGCACTTAGTGCTGTAATATAAATGTTGCAGCACTAAAGACCTCCTATTCCAGTTTCTAAGTTCCATAGAAACTGCAATGTTTACCTTGCAGCTCTAAGTCTGCCTCCAGTGGTTGTCTACCAGACAGCCACTAGAGGGCTTTCTGAATTGAAACGGATCTTTGGTCCAGTATCTGGCGTCAGATTTATTCCCCATAGAAAAGCATTGTTTCCATTGCGGGGAGAGACGGAGTGGAGTATCGACCCAGCAACGAGGGACATCGGCGCTGGGATAAGGTTTTTAACCCTTTATTTACCGAGAGAGGGGGCACAATGGAGAGGGGAGGTAGGGAAAGCGATAGTGCCTGGAATACAGATTTTAAATCCTGGCACTACAGACTACAGTATCCATTTAAAGGAAAACTCCAGTGCCAGGAAAACAATCCATTTTTCTGGCACTAGAGGTACCCTCTCCCTCCCCCCCCCAATCCCCGGTTACTGAAGGGGTGAAAACACCTTCAGTCACTTACCTGAGGCAGCGACGCTGTCTCCTCCTCCTTCTGTCTCCGTCGGCCGGTGGGCGAGACTGATCCCGCCCACCGGCCGAGGAGACCTAATGCGCATGCGCGGCAATGCCGGGCATGCGCATTAGCGCTCCCCATAGGAAAGCACTGAAAACTATTTTCAATGCTTTCCTATGAGGAAATGAGCGACGCTGGAGGTCCTCACACAGCGTGAGGACATCCAGCGACGCTCTAGCACAGATAATCTGTGCTATGAAGGAGGAAGTGACCTCTAGTGGCTGTCTAGTAGACAGCCACTAGAGGTGGAGTTAACCCTGCAAGGTAATTATTGCAGTTTATAAAAAACTGCAATAATTACACTTGCAGGGTTAAGAGTAGTGGGATTTGGCACCCAGACCACTCCAATGAGCAGAAGTGGTCTGGGTGCCTGGAGTGTCCCTTTAACAGAAGAAAACAGTGCTTGCTTCACATTTTTGAAGGTTTTAGATCTTTGAATTAAAATTTAGATAACATTTTTTTCTTTTGGTTTTTAAACGAAGCGGTAACTTACTTTAGCTCCCATATCAAGTCCAAGTTCTGATAGCAGCTTGATTGTCCTCAACAAAGGGATTTCTCGTGGTCAGGCACACAGAGGACTTACAGTGGCACGAAGAGGAGGCCATTGATTGCCTGTTGCCAGAATGCATGTGTATTGACCCCAGACACCAGTTATGCACAGAATTAATATTAGCGGAACTCTCAGTACAAGTTGGCTAACAAGCCTCTGGTAGTAAAGTTCTCCATCTCTGTATATCCTTCATTTCAAACAGACACCAATATCCCTATCCCATTTGTCCCAAAGTGAAGCTTTTATTTTGGTTTTGGTTTAGAAACTGAAATGCGTTAAATCCACCTATTATCCCACCTGGGCGGTATATTTGAGAAATTAGTTAAATCTGATGTTTTTATCACTATTTTCTCCCACTAAAATGTTGTTTAATAGACAAATAAAGCAATCGACAAAATAAACAAACATGCATCAGCTACACATTGGGTTTATTCATGAAATAGCACATTTTAGTGAATTGAACTCTAAACTGCAAAATGTAGTTAAAATAGAATGTATGACATTCAAAATCTCAATGTAAAAATGTAAGCTTTTTAAGTCACTACAATTCTGTGTTTAGTGAACATGCCCCATTGTTAAACAGATTACAAACTCACTTTAAACTCACCAGTTTGGAGCCTTTGATATTCCTGTCACATTCACTGGATGCTGAATGACAATTGGAAATTAGCACACAGTCACTTAGATAAGAGTTCACAATACTCTGGGTGCTGATAGTAAGACTATGTACCGCTTTTGCCCATTAGAGGGCATCACTGACTATAGCTGTAAAAGTCCTAATTAGTGAGAAGGCAATAGTGGGAAGATCCCGAGGTAACAATAATAAATGAAATTGGATGTATATTTTGGAGAGTGGAGAACTAGTAAGAACTCAGATTACGCAAATAGCTACTTAAAATACGATGTTTTAAGAAGGTTAGCACCACTCTAAAAGAAAAAAAAAACGCTATAGGTACTAAGATGAAAAATAATATATATATTAAAAATATGTGTATATAAGTCTAATGTGCAAAAAAAAAAAAAAAAGGTAAGCTAAAGAGAATGATATTACAAATGGATAGTTAAGATAAGTAATGAGCCACAAAATAATGTTACAAATGGATAGATAAGGGCAATAATGGTACTCTGTAAAAGTACACACATTGCACACACTGGGTGACTATTATTACTGCTTGCTACAGTGAGAGCCATTCTGTAAAGCCTATTGGACATGTACCAGCCAGCGTTACTTATTCTGTGGGTGGGATATCCCGTTCTGTGTCTCGCCATCAAGAGACAAATAAAGTGATTTAAAAGGAGGTGTTAGAAAGGAAATGAACTATCCTCCCCCTTTATTTCCTTTGAGCTCAATGACTTCCTTTGTCTTTAATTTGAGGTCTAACAACTCTTCTGCTTTAAAGTACTTTGAACAGCTTTTGCTGCTGAAGCAATAAGGTTTCCTTAAATACACTGGACTTTAATACACATTTATAATGTCTTCAGTCCTCTCCCAATGCCACATTCATTTTATCCTCATACTAAACACATTTTTTAAAAAAAACAGGGGTATTTTTATTTTATTTATTTTATTTTTTATTTTGCTTTTTAGAAAATAATATAGAAGCAAATCCATTTATAAAAGGGTTGCTTATTTCATAATCTTTTAGTCGTTTGTGTCCATTCTGGGGTTCAAATATACTTGTTAAATAGATACAATATCCAGTATTTATGTCTGGTAATTGTCTTTAAATGTTCTGGTGATGAAAGAGTTAACATGAAAAGTAAGGGTTAATAACTAAAGTGAGTACTCAAAGTGAATTTCAAATTTCAGGCCAGTGTAGTGAAGATGAAAGCATAGTTAGAATTTGTCCAGTTTGGTTACCTTGACCATAAATTTGAAATTCACTTTGAATCCGTTTTCACTATGAACTCTCACTTTAGTAAATAAACCAGATATTCGCTGATTTCATGCTGTTTTTTTGTTCCAGCTAGCTTAACTATTATTTTGATGCCTGTATTCAAAATCAGTAGCCTAGTATCTATTTAAGGCATATGTTAATAAAAAGTGGGATTTTTTTGTTTGTTTGTTTTGTTTTGTGTAAGGAGAAGGGGAGGGGGGTTGAAGAGATGCAATTTATTATATTCCATGTCATATCCAAAAAAAAAGGACATTTCATAGAGTTAAAGTCCTAAAATTGTTTATGCCATTATCTTGTCAAAGCAATGATTGCTTTGTCATCCAACGAACTTACAATGTAATAATCATATATTTGTTCTTTTATGTGATGGATCACTAGGTAAATCAACATATAATGGGTTAAAATATCATTAAATGTGGTAATCTTTCTATGTCCCCTGTCTCGTTTACAAATTACATTAGGAAAGTACAGCTTGTGAATAATTTGCAGAATTTAAAGTGTCTTGGAATCCAACAGCAGAAATTCTCCATAAAATAACATTAGAACCAGTTTTCTCCTGTTTCTGTTTAAGCAATTTAACTAATCAAACAAAAGTGAATCTATGCTATTAATATAGATTTACACTAGTGAGGGTAAACATACTCATTAAAAGCAACGATAATTAAACTCTCCTGCAAGCACACTACAAAACGCATATTGGGAGGCCAGGACCACATAGAGTGACTGGCCAAGGTTTACTGACAGGGCAGTGCAATGAGAGGTTATGTTAACCCTGCAGCAGACTCATTCTATGTAGATAGAAATATTGTAAATGGAGATGTTTCTCTATTAACTTGCATTATAAATCATTGAAGAGAGAAATTACAACAATGGGGGGAGGGGGGGTGTTTATTTGGACACAATAGTAGTGTGAGTGGGTATTGTTTATTATATTATTATATATATTTTTCTGTTTCTATTTACCGTATATTGTGTTATAAAAGACTGTATGTCAATCAATAACAAAACGTTGGTTTTGGTACCTCCAGATGACAATTTTAAATGGTTATATTGCTGCCAGTTTCAATGTGCTTTAGGTTTACAGTGTGGTTATAATGCATTATGGGACATAGAATAGTTTGAGGAAACAATTTATTTGATACTATGTGACTATATGCTCATTTATCTGAGACTAATGTTGGATTTCACAACAAAGGACAGCGCTATTTGACACTGCGAATAATGTATGTAACACAAATTGTATTCATGAAAACAATCTTATGTTATTTAATAATGTATGATGTGGTATAACTTAAGGGAAGCTAACGTGTATTATTTTTCGCAGAACTCGTTTGTCTGAGATTAATGGGAGTCACACATTTGGTATCCCAACATTTGCTCCTATTGTCCCTTTGTGTGGAGTTGAAATAACAGGTAAATCATTAATCACATCGGTGAATCAATTTTCCAAACCAAGACTCAGGGATGTGGGAATTGTAGTTAATTTTTTTTTTAGAGATTTTCCAAAGGAAATGTTTTGACCTACAGGTTTCAATCCAGTGTTCAATTCACAATTCAATGATTAAACATTTATGTTTATACAGCTATTATTTTAAAGTTATGATTATAAGCAGCCCTTTATTAACTAGCCAGTCAACAATATACATTTAAATACACTGTCTTCTCTCAGCTATAAAAGAAAATGGCAAGTGTTATATATTTACTAAAGTGAGAATTCAAATTGAATTTCAAGTGTGAGGCCAGAGTAGCCGAAATGGAAGATTAGATGACAGATTTTTGTTTTACAGTTCGGCAACTTTGCCTTACATTTGAAATTCACCTTCAATTCGCACTTTATTTAGCATCTCTCTCAGTTATTCGAATTCCGTAACAGAAAATGTAACAGGCCACGTGAAAAAAATGGCTGATGGGAAAAAAAAGGCAACAACTATTCTATAAAACTATTTAGAATATGTAAAAAAAAAAAAAAAAAAAAAAACACACTCACACACACGCAAATGAGATCATCCAAATAATGTAATAAAAATATTCTACCCAACAATACTTTTGTTTTCGTATATATCTACTCTCTATTGTAAACTGGGGCAAAAAATCTTATTTTATCTTTGTTAAAACTAATAAGTACTTTTTGGTGCCTGGTTACTATAACAAATGCCCTTTGCCTTAACAAGTAATATACATTTAAAATTAATACGTGTGTTGAAGGCATATTAATCAATTCATTATTTTTCCCCTCGTTTTGAATTCATGAGTAAAATCCAAATGATTTTCCAAAGCTGATTATTTAGTGAATTATGGGCTTAGTTAGGTCAATTTCCAATGTTTTACTTATACTGTATTAATAACGTATTCTGCATGCATTCGATACATACTTGCTGTTACATGCAACTAAATTATATGTGGTATATTCACACACTTTCTATGTGATGGCATTATTAATAATATCATTCATTCACCTATATTATATCCTTACCTGCCATTCTTGGTGACAATCATTTCATTGGTGAGTTCCTTGAACCTCATCCACAGTTCCTTGTCCTCCAGTGTGACTTTGAGCTCCCTCTCAGTAGGATCCCCCTTTTCCATTCCACCCTGGAGCTCGTTTTCCACGGCGCTGAGTAGATGATCCACTCGGCACTGCAAATTCTTCCCACAGTTTTCTGCAGCGCTTATACTCATTTTTTGTTTTATAAACTTTTTTTTTAAATATTAAAGACAAACAAGTAGCTAATCCAAGCAGGATATTCCTGACAGATGCTATCTATGTGACCTCCAGGAGTTCATCAAATTCTACAATATCCTCTTAATTCAAGCAGCAAAACTTGAAAAGTCCAACATTCCATTAAATAGTCATGGACAAGGTGTGCAGACCTTACTGTTTGGGAAAGGATGGAAGCCATTGGTCAATTTTTTCTTTGATGTCTGTCAGTAAAGCTTCTGATTGGAGCACCTTAAACACTAAAGAGTTAATTGCAAGTCAAGGGTACCTTATGCAAATCTCCAAATGTTTACACCTATATCAAAGCCCGCAGCGGTGGTGAGGAAATGGGTTGTCTGCCCCTAAAAGTGTCTTCAATTAACTGACATCCACAACAGATTCACACCTGGGGACATTTTAATCTTAATTCTTTTTTTTATCTACTATTCTACATCACACGTCCAGTGACTGTACTATGACACTGTTAAAACATAGTAATGCAAAAAACAAAACTGAAAATCACTATAAGCTCAACCTGGAACGCACTTTAGATCCCTTTACTCAAAGTCTTTCCTCAAACCCTTCAAATACATTAGTCACACGAAAGAGAAATAGTCAATAGTAAATATATTTCTTTCGTTTGACTGTTAAAACATAACTGGTTTATTTATTTTGTTTCTGCAAAAGTATAAAATACAATGTAACATGCAGTCTATATATGTAAAAGGTACGTATCAATATTATCATAGTATTTATCAATATAATATCTATCAATATTATCATAGTACTTATCAATATAATATGTATCAATATTATCATATATAATATGTATCAATATTATCATAGTATTTATCAATATAATATGTATCAATATTATCATATATAATATGTATCAATATTATCATAGTATTTATCAATATAATATGTATCAATATTATTATAGTATTTATCAATATAATATGTATTAATATTATTATAGTATTTATCAATATAATATCTATCAATATTATTATAGTATTTATCAAAATAATATGTATTAATATTATTATAGTATTTATCAATATAATATGTATCAATATTATTATAGTATTTATCAATATAATATGTATTAATATTATTATAGTATTTATCAATATAATATCTATCAATATTATTATAGTATTTATCAATATAATATGTATTAATATTATTATAGTATTTATCAATATAATATGTATCAATATTATTATAGTATTTATCAATATAATATGTATTAATATTATCATAGTATTTATCAATATAATATCTATCAATATTATCATAGTATTTATCAATATAATATCTATCAATATTATTATAGTATTTATCAATATAATATCTATCAATATTATCATAGTATTTATGAATATAATATCTATCAATATTATCATATATAATATGTATCAATATTATCATAGTATTTATCAATATAATATGTACCAATATTATTATAGTATTTATCAATATAATATGTATCTATATTATCACAGTATTTGTCAATATAATATGTACCAATATTATTATAGTATTTATCAATATAATATGTATTAATATTATCATAGTATTTATCAATTTAATATGTATCAATTTTATTATACTATTTAATAATATAATATGTATCAAAATTATCATAGTATTTATCAATATAATATGAATCAATATTGTTATAGTATTTGTCAATATAATATGTATCAATATTATCATAGTATTTATCAATATAATATCTATCAATATTATTAATATAATATGTATCAATATTATCATAGTATTTATCAATATAATATGTATCAATATTGTTATAGTATTTGTCAATATAATATGTATTAATATTTAAAACGACAGCTACCTAGAAAAATGACACTAGATAGATAGTTTGAAACTTGTAATGATCATAAGTGGATAGATGTAAACACATTAAAGTCTTGCAGTTGTCAAATAATGAATCGATTACAAGTAACTAAAACAGGTCATTTATGAAAGAAACTATTTGAAATATATATGCCTTCCTGATGAAAACCCATGTATTGGGGCTGAAACGTCGATATTTTTTAATGTCATAAACTAAAAGTTATATTTTAATATATTATTATTATATAATAGATTATTTTATATTTCTATCTTCATATCTAGTTCTTTTATTTTAACATCTATTCTAATTGATTCTCTCTCTCTCAAGATAAAGGTTTTGAATAATATTTTTTTTCACGTAAATATGCATTAAAGAAAAAAACACCCAGCATAATTAACTGTACACTAACCCTTACATTGCACTAAACACATGGATGTAAAGTGAAGAACAACTGAAAGGTGGACCTATTCAAAATAAAGTCCCTTACTCACCTTCCCAGTGATACATGAGTGTTTATTATGGAAGAGCCTTCACATCACATGTCATACTACAGAAACTCTGTCTTAGGAACTTGCTTGGGACGTACCTTAGGATCCTTACAGGCTGAAGCCAAAGTGTTGTAATAATGTTTGTGTCTGTCTTGGTATCCATGCATAAGTAAACCTGTCTTTATATGTTTGTGCAAGTGTATGTCTTAACATGCATGTGTGCATATACCTACAGAAGCCAGGGGTTGGGGACTGGCTCTGCTTCTGTAAAATCAAATGATATCCCAAGTTTGACAGGTTTATGCACTTATTCTTACTTCGATGTAAGTGCACTTGAGAGTAAAATTAAATAAGCAACATTTTGTTCCAATGTGATTATTAAAGCTGAGAAAGGTCATCTTTGTTTCAGTTCTACTGCACATAAGTAAATAATGGGCTAGATGGGCTAAACCTTATGTGCTCCCCACATCTTGCATCTAAATTAGTGTAATATTATTATTTACCAAAGGGAGCACTCAAAGTGAATTTCGAATTTAATGCCAGAGTAACCTAAATGGAAGCATAGCTAACTTACATAACTTTTCCAGCTTGGCTAATTTGTCCTTAAATTCGAAATTCCCTTTGAATTCACTTGAATTCTCACCTTAGTGAATAACCCTCTTACATGGCTATTCACTTAAGTGAGAATTAAAAGTGCATTCAAGAAGGGTTATTCACTGAAGTGAGAATTCAAAGAAAATTCAAGGCGACTTTCGAATTTAAGACCAAAGTTAGATATTTTTTCCAGTTCTGCTATTTTGACCTTAAATTTGACTTTCACTTTGAATTCTCTCTTTAGTGAATAACCCTGTTAGTGAGTTTCACATTCAAGGTAAAAATAACCAAACATTGTCTAAGCTATGCTTCCTGATTGGTTGTTTTGACCTTAAATTTGAAATTCTCTTTGAATTCTCCCTTTAGTGAGTAACCTTTATGTTGTGGCTTGTGAGTATTGGTAGTTTATATGAAAAAAAACGAATGTGCAGTTATTTTAATTTGTTGTTAGTGTCTATGTCCTTGTTGCTGTTAGTGATTACTGTAGAGGCTGTTGTAATAAAATAATATAGAAGGAATGTGATTAAAATGACTGTACTTTATGTCAGGTAGTGCAGGATTAAAATGAGGACTATCCAATAGTGAAAATGTATATAAGTGATTCACAAACCAGGAAACCATATCTGGAAAAGAAAACAAATGACAAAAAGGAAAAGTCAGGCTTAGGATACCTCCTGCTGGCAATTGTAAATATAAGGGATTTCCATTGTTTGGCTGTACTCTTTAACAATGCAAGTACTACTAATTAATATATGTCCCAAAGTACCTGCTGTTGATTGCAGTCATGCTCTCAAATTTGTCCTTGTTTCTGTCTTCATTAAGACTTCATACAGACTAGGTACCATCAAAAATCTCTCTCACTTACACACTCTTTGGGGCTCTATGCATGGCCCGAGGCCAGGTTTGGACTGGCATGGGGGTAGAGGAATTTGCCCCCTGGGCCACTAGTAGTCCGCTGATTATTTTAAATTATGTTATGTAATTGTACTATTTTAATATTATTGTATACTGCTTCTTCCAATATTATTATAAATATTAAAATTAAGAGAAGGTGTGGGGTTTGCGGTTTGGTCTTACATTGGACTATTTGCTTATAGTTGCCCCCAGGCCAAATGTTGCCAGCCCTCCCTTCTCTAGCCATTGCTTCTGCCTTGTCATAGCTGCACTAAAAGCTGGAGATTGCCCCTATTGTTTAATGCAATATAAAAATAATGCATTCATATACATAACATTTAAAATTATAAAATATACTGATATTTGACTTGCTTGCATTTTCAGCCAATTCCAGACTATGTGGCTTCTGCAATGAGCTCTTCTCAGACTAGGAAGTGACTCAGTTGACGACAATGCTTACTGGTGAGCTTATCCCATAAGTAGTACTTTATGGGCACAGGAGTTATAGTTCAATGGTCAAATTTCCACAGTAGAAAGCTATCAGCAACAAAGCAGGATTTATGGGGAAAAAAGTAATTATATAATAAGAAAATACGATTACAAAAAAAAAAATACATACATACATACACACATAAATACATAATACCCAGCCAAAGTGTAACCTAATGTAGACATTGCATGCACCCAAGTGCCTAGAGTAGTCTATTATAGGGGAACAACTGGCACTAAAACATTGTTTTGTAGGACATAGTAAGTATTCTGTCACATGCATTTCTTTGTCTGCAAGTTCATTTTAAGTACTTTCATGTAATTCAATCATTACAGTGGGGGGGCGGGGCCGGGCCGCCGAGCTGCCTGGCAGCAGACTAATGTGGCTCCAGGCCCAAAATAATTGAAATGGCCTTACAATGACCACAGAGGGCACAAAAAAGGGTTCACCCGCTGCAACAGCATGAAGGATGACATCTGCTTCAAGATGATGCCAACCGGAGCCCAAAAGCAGGATGTAAGCACCGCAAACAAATTTTGAGGCCTACCTGCGACCGCAAGAACGGACTCGGGTGCACACGAGTCGGTCAACACGGGTGCGGACCCCTGCACCAAGGTACAAGCAAGAGAGAAGCTCGCCCTGGTGATGGATGCAGCTGGCTCGGGGCCCGGCCCCGTCCCCCCCCCCCGGCCGGTGGGGGTAATCCCGGCCTCATGGAGGCAGCGCGGGCCGAGACGGGAGATCCAGTGCTGGGCTCGGGCTGTCCTCCTGGACTGGCAAAGGCTGCCGACAAGGAGCCAGCCAGCACACAGAAACACGATGAGGAAGGGGCACTCACAGGCAGTAGCACCCTGACTGGGACTCAGGGGGCTCAAGTCAACACAGGGGTCCTACAAATCAGAGACAAGCCAACACCGAGCCCCACTACCGCCGCCTGTTCTCCCTGCAGGCACCTCTACATGCTCGGAGCCGGAACAAATGGGCCGACTACATCCCATGGGGAGCTGACCAGGGCAGCCCGAACGGGCCCCGGCAATGCCGGAAGTCGGATGAATGCCCCGTGGTGGCTACCAGCCTACAGGAGCAGTGAGTACCGGGGCCTCTGGGTTTGTGGTGTCCCCAGAGAGCCTTGTCCCCGATGCCGTGAGCCCTGTGGGGCGGACTGCGAGGCCCTTCCGGCGGACCGGTGGCCGGGAGCGGCGCGCGCCGTGCCCAAGTGTGTGGCCGGTGCCGGGTGAGACACTGGGACACACGGTTCACTGGGTTTTGGGTGGTGATGGGGAGGTGCAGGGGGTGGACGATCTGCGGACTCTAGGTGTGGGGGTCAAGTGGACGGACTGCCCCCGAGTGCCCACAGCGCCATGGAGAACTCGGGTGCTGGGCTGGGGCTATTTCGCGGTGAACGGATGGTGATCCGGCGAGCTGGAGGTCACGAGGCGGCTATGTCATGGGAGGCCCTCATGGGACTGATACTGAGACCAGCCTTACTCTTACTTTTCCATTTTTCTGCATATACTGTTAACGCATGTTTAAATCTCAAATCTGGGGGGGCTGCTGTGTTACCAATAGCTCTCTGATTTATCACCGCCTCCTGAAGCCTGCTCATTCTATTCGTTTAGCAAGCCCTACTAATAGCTAAGATTTTCTTTTTTAATTTTTTTTTTTTTTTTTTTTTTAATTTAGCCTCACGATGCCAGACAAAGGCACCGCTTCTGTTACAAAAGTTTCACAGTTTATATACTACAGCCTCAAGCCAAACACATTTATATATACAGGGTATAGCATGTTGCATGACGTGGTACTATACACAACCCCTTTACCAGACCTACATGGTGTGTTACGCTAATTGCTTTATTTAAATGCGCATAACCATATTTACATGCTTACACGTTGCTCTATTTCTACTTAACTATAAATATGCGAGATAGACTGACAAGACGCGGGCCAGGCAGCAAGGGCTTCGTACTCTGCGTTACTAAATGTGCCTAATGTACTTGATATATCTAACTCTGCAAAATTTATGTGCGCTTAATTCTTGTCAAAGCTTGGTTACTTTGAATCACTCGCGTACAGCTACCAGCGCCCTTAATCATTTACAAGTATTGCATAATTACGTGCAGAGTACATACAAGAGGGGCACTAGCTACTGAAAAGACGACTACGTTAATGAAACATATAGCAGAAAATCGTTTTAATTGCATAAATCAGTCGACAGTATGAACAAATATTTTATGTTATCCAGGTTATGATAAATCCGCCTCTGCGTAGGCGACCAAATGCTTGCAATTCTCTATACTGATGCTTACGCCCCTGCGTGGGCATTTACCCGCTTTACCACAAATCAATCCGAGATATGCGTTTATATTGTGAAAACAATAAACATATTTAAAACAATCATTACAGTGGGAATAAAAAAAAAAAAATTCAAAGTGAATTTGAATCTGAAAGCCAAAATAGCCAAATTGCAAACAATTTTGAAAAAGTCAGCTATGCTCCCACTTTAAATGTTTACTTTTGTGAATGACCCTGTGATGGAGCGCCTGGCACCCCGACCAGGTACCTCCGTCAATCGCTGCTTCCTAATACTAACGAGTACCATAAGCACTGTGCTGGAATACCATCACTACTGCAAACCCCACGAACTGCTGCAGCTTGGTTGGGGTCTCGCCGTCTCCTACCCACCCTGGACCTATGACCAGGATCCAGCTTCCGGTGGGTAGACCTCTCTTAGTCCAGAGAGCGTAGCAGGAACAAGCTCTTACAAGAGCTTAGTGATTATACTCAGGGGAGCATAGTGATTATAGCAATCCCCCAGAGTGCAGTTCTCCAGTCCCCCAAGCATGAGCCGAAACTTCATGAAGGTGCAAGATGATCTCAGCTTTAATGGTTCAGGTTGGCTTTTATACAATTCTCCAGGCCAGAGGAACACCCCCTTGACCGTATGGGGCACAGGAACACAAAGGACATAAACTAATCCAAACAAACATACAGTCTGTGACACGCCCATGTACAGCACACAATCCCTCTCCTCTGCTTGGGAGATAATTGAGTAAAGTCCTGTAAGTAACTCAATTATCTCCTAGCAGAAAAATCACATTTTCACAAAGTTCAGAAAGTACCCCAAAACATAATATACCCACATACATCCCCGGATAGCCCTGATCTGGGTGAACAACATATCCAAAAATCACCCAGATCAGAGGAGGGGTTCAGGAAATTCCTGGAAGTCTTATTTTTGACCCCCATGCACATGGTCCCATGCCCAAACAGTCCCAGAGAATTTGGGCTAATAGTCTGTCTCTCTGTCTGGAGTACAAAAGTACATACATCACATGAACAGAGCCTTTTAAAGTGCATTGGGCAAGGTATATTGCAGGGCCAGTAGTCCTGAGGCAATAGGCTGGCCAGCAGGCCCCTCCAAGATCCCTTGATGAGGTTTAGTTTGTCACAGAGCCATAATCACAGGGTAGGAGGCTGGCAAACAGGCCTCTCCAAAAACTTGTGCAAACTCACAGAAAAAGGGGAGTTTGTCACAGACCCTTTAATGCACATGTTGAACAGCAATAGTAAAAACAACTCAGGTAACCTGTGACCAGGGCCGGCGGGTCCTATAGGTGGATTAGGTGGCCGCCTAGGGCACTAGTTAAGGGGGGCAGGGGAAGGGGGGGGGGCAACAGCAGCTTTACTGCTGGTTTTGGCCACCCCTCTAAATGGGCCAAATTGTGTTTAGTGTGCAGCAGGTGATGGCACCGGGCGCTAGGGAGCACTTACATGGCTCCAGACTAGCGCCCAGTGCCATCATCCTCAGCCAGCCAGGATCACATAGCCACCCCCCCTCCCACACCTCCTATGCCGCAGCGCACGGGCGCATCATATAATCACTCCGCCCCTTCCCCTGCACTAGGGGTCAAGTGGGCTGGAGTACAGATGGGACGGAGCTTAAATAGAATGAAGGCAGCCAGGACTGTACTGGGACTCACGGAGAGACCATATTAAATAAAGGCAAGTGGGGGACTTCATGGTGTGTGTGTGTGTGTGTGTGTGTCAGCCTGTTTCAGTCAGTGTGTGTGTGTGTGTGTGTGTATGCTTGGATCTGGTGTATGTGTGTGTGTGTGTGTGTGCTTGGGTCAGTGTGTGTGTCTGCTTGGATCAGTGTGTGTTTCTGCTTGGATCAGTGTGTGTGTCTGCTTTGATCAGTATGTGTGTCTGCTTGGATCAGTGTGTGTGTGCTTAGGTCAGTATGTGTGTCTGCTTGGATCAGTGTGTGAGTCTGCTTGAGTCAGTGTGTGTGTCTGCTTGAGTCAGTGTGTGTGTGTGTATGTGCTTGGGTCAGTGTGTGTGGCTGCCTGGGTCAGTGTGTGTGTCTGGATCAGTGTGTATGTGTGTGTGTATGCTTGGGTCAGTGTGTGTATCTGCTTGGTTCTGTGTGTGTGTGTCTGGATCACTGTGAGTGTCTGCTTGGGTAAAGTGTGTGTGTCTGCTTGTGTCTGTGTGTGTGTCTGCTTGGGTCTGTGTCGGCATGGGTCAGTGTGCGTCTGGATCAGTGTGTATGTGTGTGTGCATGTTTGGGTCAGTGTGTGTATCTGCTTGGTTGTGTGTGTCTGGATCTCTGTGTGTGTCTGCTTGGGTAAAGTGTGTGTGTCTGCTTGGGTAAAGTGTGTGTGTCTGCTTGGGTCTGTGTGTGTGTCTGCTTGGGTCTGTGTCTGCATGGGTCAGTGTGTGTGTATGCTTGGGCCAGTGTATGTGTGTGTGTATGTCAGTCTACATGAGTTAGTGTAGGTCTGTTTGAGTCAGTGTGTGTGTGTGTCACTCTGAGTGAGTCAGTGAATTTGTGTGTGCATTGGTCACTGATTGTAATTGTGTGGACCATTGTGTGTGAATGAGTGAATGCGTGTGAGTGTTTGTGTGTATATGTATGTATGCATCTACCGGTGATTGCATATGGACAAAAAGGATAATTTTAATTTTAAAGAAATCTTTTAATGGAACACTACAGTGTTAGGAATCCTAAAGCTGTGTAACCCTGGCTGGGTACCTCCGCCAAGCACCGCTTCCTAGCTGAAACCAGGGACAAACCACAGCACTTCTGCCCACAGTCGCCGTGGCTTGACTGGGGCCCTGGAATCACTCCCTCCTGGAGCCGAATGGGGAACTCGCTCTATTCACCCCCAGGCACTGGACGACACTCAGTCCTGGGAGCTCTAGTCCTTACAAGGACCTTCCCCGTTGAATCCTCCACACTGGAACAGTGATTAGTGATTTCCCCTGCCAGTAACCAGATGACATATTGTTCTGGGAGTACAAGCTGGAATGTTTTAATCTGGCCAGATGGCCTGCTTTTATACAATTTAGACACAGTCAAACACTCCCACACAAACAGGATAATCCCTCCCTCTGGACTCGAGAGGAGACTAGTTACAAGCAAATATCTAACATACTCCTTTCTGGGAGATAATTACCTGAGCACACAAACATATAATTGAAACAGAAACCATCAATATAACAAAACCCCCCAAATACCCACAAAACACATGAAAACCCCCAAACCCTCTAATAGCCCCAATCCGGGTGACCAACATATTCAAAAATCACCCAGATCGGTTCAGGGGTTCGGATTTCCATGGAAGTCATAATTTTGACCGACCGTGCACATGGTCCTATGACCAAAACAGTTCCATAGTTCGGTAGTTTAAAAATGAACAAACTACCAAATGGAATCCATAGTTCTACCCTGGAACCTGTTCACCTTGTTTGTGGGAACGTTTCCACTGAACAGTGCCCTTCTAAGTCGTATAGAACCGAACACAGGCGATGATGGAAGTCCAGCGGTGTTCGGGAGTTTCCATGTACTATTTTAGAAAAAAAGTTACATGCGCTCTCTCCTTAATCCCTATGTATATTTAGACAAATGGAGGTAATTTAGTTGCTCCAATGGCCATTGGAGGGAATGTCCGCCTGCCAACGTCAAAGCAGACCCCCCTAAGCAGGTCCTAACACTGACCCTTCAGCCTGCTTCCTTGAGCTTCTGGCAAATATATCTCTAATGAGACAGAGAGGGGTATTTTTTATTTCCACCCCTATATACTTATTAACCCTTAATAGGGAACACATGGCATGTACTATTTTAGTTCCAGGAGATTGATGCCCAAACACCGCTGCCGGCGTTCATGGGAAGCAGAT
Source organism: Pelobates fuscus (assembly GCF_036172605.1). Classification (NCBI taxonomy): domain Eukaryota; kingdom Metazoa; phylum Chordata; class Amphibia; order Anura; family Pelobatidae; genus Pelobates; species Pelobates fuscus. The sequence goes on from NC_086318.1 coordinate 257,973,512, forward strand.
GGCCGCCACCTCGTGGTCGTTCCTACAAAATGCAGCCACCCAGCCGAACAATTAGAACACTGCAGTGGAACTTGCTATCAAGTGTCAATTGGGCTTAACAAGCTCCTGGGTGGTCTATAGTTCATGCAGTGGCTCGTTTCTTGAATAGCATAGGAGAATCACACAAGCCAAGCCAGTTAAATAGTCTTTTACAGGTTTCCTCCAGGAGCTCGTGGCAAACTCCCGTGGGTAGGGGAGTTTGTCACAACCTGTATTCCAAATACAATAGTGCCTCTGTCCCTACATAGATTCAAGTTTCCCCCACCATAAAAATTAGTTTAAAAAAAAAGGGTGGGGGGTTACTTACATTTATCAAGCACTAAGACTCCCTCTGCACTTACCTTCTTACCTCGTTCAATGTCACTAATGGTGCAAGTGCATAAGTGGCAAGCGCTATGCACTTCTAATGCTTCTCATAGTTACATGGCATTGTAGTGGAGGTGTCTCTAGTGGCTGTCAGTGTGACAGCCATTAGAGTGTTGTTTAACCCTTCAAGGTAAGGCAATGTTTTATCTTGTGGTATTAAACCTACATGACCACTGTGGAGGGAATGGGGAGGCAAATTTTTTTTGCCTAGGGTGGCCAAAATCCTTGCACCAGCCCTACCTGTGACATTTAAACAATGCACAACTGGTGTTAAGGCACCTAGCAGGGTTACCATTTTGTGGCCCTAAATTCATTCTTCATAGATGGCTAAAAGGGCAAAGCAAATTCAACATTCCGGCGCTGCTGTCTAACTCTGATTCCTAGGCGGCTGCCTTAAAATGCCTTAAGGCTAATCCTGCTCTGGCACCCCCACAAGCCTGGACCAACAAGCCAAAAAACACATTGTCAACTGTTTCTAAACCCCACTTTGTATTTCTTAATCCCCCTTTAGTGCATTTTACCCTCCCTTTGTGTCTTACACCACCTTTAGTGTCTCTTACAACCCTGTGTGTCTCCCCCAACTTGTGTGTTTCCTACTTCCTCCCTGCCCATTTTTTGTGTCTCTTACTTCCCACAGCCCTTTTTGTGTGTCTTTTCACAAGCCCCCTTTCTGTGTCTCTTTCTACCCTTCCCCAGTCCCTCGGTGTCTCCTTCTCCTCCCACAGCCTCTCTGTGTGTCTTTTTTCCCCTTCTTCAGCCCCCCTGGATGCCTCTTTCTCCCCAAAGCCCATTTGTGTGTCTTTTCCTAAGACCTTTTTGTGTGTCTCCTTCTCCCCTCCACAGCCCCAGTGTGTCTTTTTCTGCCCGAACAGCATATTTTGTGTGTCTCTTCCCCCAGCCTCTTTGTGTGTTTCTTCCCTCAGTCTATTTGTGTGTCTCTTTCTTCCATTCCTAAGCCCCTCTGTGTGTGGGTTCCTCTTTTTCTTCTTCCCCAACCACTCTGTCTCTTCTCTCCCCAGCATTAAGTTTATTTCCCCCCTCCATCCTTCTATGTGTCTATTTTTACCCTTCCACAGCCCTTCTGTGTGTTTCTCACCTCCGGCCCCTCTGTGTGTCTCTTCACTCCCCAGTGCCTCTGTGTGTCTCTTTTTCCTATTCCCCAGACCATCTGTGTGTTTCTTTCTCCCCTTTCTGCTGTGCTTTCTGTTTATCTCTTTCTCTCCCTCAGTCCCACCTATGTGTGTCTCTTCCCACTCACAACCTCTCTGTATGTCTTTTTCTCCTCCCCAGCAACATGTGTGTATCTTTCTCTCCTTCCCCAGCCCCTCTGTGTATCTCTTTCTCCCCTTTACAAACCCCTATGTGTGTCTCTTCCCTTCTTCAGCTCTTACCTTACCCAGCTTTCTCTGTGTGTCTCTTCCTCCCCATCCACTCTGTGTATCTCTTCCCAAAAGCCCTTCTGTGTGTCTCCTCCCCACCACGCCTCCCAGATCCTTGTTAAGTCTCTTTCTCACGTTTCAATTGTTTTGCTCTCCCCTCCTGCCGGTCACCTCAAACATTGTGCCACCAGACTGGTGCGCCCTTATGGTTGGTTGGTGTGCCTTATGGCCACTGTTCATTGGATGATTTTTTTTGTACCATTTTCTGTAATATTAATCTCAGGATCTGCAGTTTTTAATATAGTTAAACTACCTGATCTGGTATTAATAATCATATTTCTTAACCATTAGTGGGTTTGAAATACCACAGAATCTCCTTACCATGTCTGCATGTTTTCAGGCATTGAGTTGATGCTTTTTAAATGGCTTATTAGAAGTGGACATTAAAGGCACTATACGCAACATAACTACTACAAGTCAGTGAACCAATGTTGCCAAGAGTCTATGGAAGCCATTTGGCAGCGCTCCTTAGCACCTAGAGACCTTTCTCTTCTTTAGTCAACTTGATAATGCAGAAATAGCAGTATCAATTCTGGCAAACCTGGTCAACAATGATAGGCTCAGAGCACTAGAGGCAGATTTAACAAATAAAATCTGGGCAATGCCCCCAGAGATTCTTGTTAGTATAGTGATTATGTTGTTTAGAATGCCACTAAAATAATCAGGTGTAATGTACAGGTGTTCCTAATAAAATGATTATAGTCATAGGTGTGTGAAAATATAGCTATACTTAGGTATTTATCTATAACTATAACGCTAGGATATACTATCCAACATTTCAAATGAGCAAAGAGTGACACTTTTATTTTAGGGGAGTAAGGGTGTGGCCAGGGATAGACTGTTCTGATAACTGTTAGGTGACTTACTAATAACAATTCAGGCATGGGCGTAGGAACCCAAGAAAATCTGGGGGTGATAGCATTTTTACTCGCCGGGTATATTCTTATTCCGTAAACTAGGAGTTGTTTATCCCATTGTACAGCGCTACGGAATTTGCAGTCGCTATATAAATGATTAAATAATAACATTAAAGGGTCACTACAGGGAAGGGGTTTTACTTACCCGGATACAGCGCCGGGATCCTCCTGATTAGAACCACCCCTACCCTTCCCATGAATATTAGAACCACCCCTACCCCTTCCATGCACAAAAGAACCCCACCTACCCCTTCCACGCATATTAACCCCCTACCCCTTCCATGCATATTAGTACCCCCCTAACCCCTTCCATGCATATTAGTACCCCCTAACCCCTTCCATGCATATTAGAACCCACCCTACCCCTTCAATTCATATTAGTACTCTCCTAACCCCTTCCAATAATTTTTCTACCTCCCCCCTCCTCCCATCCAAATTAGTAGCCCCCCTAAACCCTTCCAATTATTTTTCTACCTACCCCTCTCCCCCTATCCTTATTAGTAGCCCCCTTAACCCTTTCCAATTATTTTTCTGCCATCTTAACTAACGCCAGTGCTGGAGTGCCGCCGTGTTTACATTAAAAGGCCTGCAGGGACAGGCTATAGACACCAGAACCACTACATTAGGCTGCAGTGGTTCTGGGGACTATAGTGTTTCTTTAATGTGAGGTAAATTAGAGATTAGTGCCACAAATAATATGCTAGATTGCCTACTTACAACCAGATGAGGATGATGATGATGGGCTCTAGCTGCAGTCTGGCTCCACTGGTCTGGTGTAGAGCAGGCTCTCTGGAGGCTGTTTGTAACTGTGGTCACAAAAATCAATGTTCTGGGAGAACGGAAAGCAGCTCCATTTTTTGGGGGCCCTTTACACAGCTCAAGGTCTGGGTCCCAGGGTCCACCTTCATGTTCCACCAATGAGTTTGTTCACAGGGGGTGGAGTGTGTAGGGGATGTCCTGATATGTGTGTAAGGAATGCATTGTGTGAATCTGTGTTTGTATGTGTAAGAGCTGCAAGGTGTGTTTCTGTGTATGTACGGGATGCAGTGTGTGTGTCTGTAAGGGGTGCATTGAGTGTGTGTACAGGGTGCATTGAGTGTTTGTAAGGAATGCATTGTGAGTTTCTGTGTGTGTAAGGGTTGCATGATTGTGTGATTGTGTGTGTGTGTGTGTGTGTGTGTGTGATGGATGTCAATCTCTCTCCCTCTCTTGTCACTCTCTTTCTCCCCCTCCCCCCTCCCTTGTCACTCTCTTTCTCCCCCTCCCCCCCTCCCTTGTCACTCTCTTTCTCCCCCTCCCCCCTCCCTTGTCACTTTCTTTCTCCCCCTCCCTCCCTCCCTTGTCACTTTCTTTCTCCCCCTCCCTCCCTTGTCACTTTCTTTCTCCCCCTCCCTCCCTCCCTTGTCACTCTTTATCCCCCTCCCTCCCTTGTCACTCTTTCTCCCCCTCCCTCCCTTGTCACTTTCTTTCTCCCCCTCCCTCCCTTGTCACTCTCTTTCTCCCCCTCCCTCCCTTGTCACTCTCTTTCTCCCCCTCCCTCCCTCTCTCCCCACTCTCTTTCTCCCCCTCCCCCCTCCCTCCCTTGTCACTCTCTTTCTCTCCCTCCCTCCCTTGTCACTTTCTTTCTTCCCCTCCCTCCCTTGTCACTCTCTTTCTCCCCCTCCCTCCCTTGTCACTTTCTTTCTCCCCCTCCCTTCCTCGTCACTCTCTTTCTCCCCCTCCCTCCCTTGTCTACACTGTTTGTGTAAAGTAGGGGGGAGGGGAGTATAAAAAATAATAGTTGTGTATTGTGGCAAAACTAGCCACTTCTGGACTGTAGTTATTAAAGGTTGTCCGTAGGCTGGATATGTACTGTGTATTTTAACCTGTGTATGTACCGTGTTGTGGCCGTTCGCAGGCTGGCCGCCGTATGCGGCCAGCGCACCAAGCAGTCATACGACGAAACACGGCTATCCTGGCCGTTCGCCGTACGAATCCGGGCTCCCCAGGTCGACCACACATTCCCAAGTCGTGTGGTACCAATTCACGGATTGCAACCTTGTTGCAATCGGTGATTAAGGGCTCTCCGAGGTGGCCGTCGATCCACTACCGACCATGCGGCGGTCGGCCATCTTGGATCCTTTGTCCCTGCAGCGGTGTTCGGTCGTCGAGAGCCTGGAACTGAAAACGGCTACTCGATGATCTGAACGCCGCTGGACTTCCAGCACGTTCGGGAGTCCCGCGTTCGGTCCATTGTATGTCCCGTACTTATTCGGTGCTTTTAAACTCACTTTAATGTTTTGTTGTATTATGTGCGGCGTTCGGTCAATTCAGCTGGGATCGGAGCGGTATTCTCCCAAAGTGTGCGCTCCGACCCCAGCTATCTACCGAACGTTCAACTATTGCAAAGTACCGAATAATGTGTAATTTCTGTATTTTAATGTAAATTGTCGGTTTCGCTGCACGAGGAGATAATCCACTTAGTCGTCCATTTTAGTGGGAGTATCTCCCTCGTGCAGCAAGGCCTGTTGGGAAAGTCACGATGCATGGTGGGAGAAATCCCCTGGAATTACTGTCTGGAAACCCCTTGCATGGGGAACTGTATAAATATACTGCCTGTGAATAAACCGAGTTCAGTTGACTCCCAAACTGTGTTTCGTCCGGTTATTGGGAGGATGGGGAATATTGCCGTGCTTTCTGTCGTGACTGTGGATTTCCTGAGGATACCAACGGATATCGTGGACTAATATACTGCGTTCCGTAACATGTATATTTAACATTTTAATTTTATTCCCCCCTCTCTGGTTCTTACCTTGCCAGGGAGGGGGGATATCGCATTCCCTGGTGGTCCAGTGGCATGGTGGAGGGAGCCAGCTGGGATACATTGCAGAGGGGGCCCAGCAGCACATTGTCTTCCTTTCCAGTTCCTCTCTGACGAACTCTTGCGAGACCGGCCTGCGTGCTGTGCGGAGCGTTGCCATGGTAACCCGTGAGGAGTTAGAAAGAGAGGAGCTGGAAGGAGGACAGAGTGTGCTGCTGGGCCCCCCACTGCAATTTACAGGTAAGGGGGCCCTCAGTGCACAGATATATAGCGAAATTCGCTATATATCTGTGCACATAAGGAATGTGGGGCTCAGACTGCCAGAGCAATCCGGGCCCCTCAGGACCGCCAGGCCCATGACAACCGTTATGGTTGTCATGTCCTGATGGCGGCCCTGCTGCCAGGAGCCAACATCTGCGCTGTACACATGAGTGAAAGTACAGCAATGAGGACTATGAAGGATCCTGCAAGACCATGAGATCTCCCTACAGCCTTCTACTTCACCTTCACTATTGTAATGTCTGCCTTGGTTTTTCCCTTGTCTAAACAGCATTACGATGAAGTTTATAGAACATCTGTAATTTATAGAACATCTCTGGAAAATGGTTCACATACTTTTTGAGGATTTTCAATGTTTTATTTTAATGGTGTAAATTCCAGAGAAGGGACATTTCCCCTTTGAATATTCTGAAAAAGCAAACAGAATTTAGCATGGCAGACAGAAAAACCATTGAGAGAAGTTCAAACTGTTGAGTAAGCAAAGTGAAAATCCAGAAACTGCATTATAATTTATATAGAAAGCAACATATAGGGTTCTTTTCATTTGGTGCCAAAGTGTTCAGTGTGTGAATTTGTTAGGCCTTTCAGGAAAGGAATTCCAAAGTTCTATCACCTCAATGAGTAGATTCTTAGACATGGCCAATCCTCATGAATCATAGGTAACTGTATCTACAAATTTATTTAAGTAGCTCATTAACCTATACCGACAAGCAGGAATGTATTTCTGCAAAGGCTGACTTGATCTGTGCTTAAGGAGGCAAGATCAGAGTATTTTTTTTCTTTAAAATGTAAAAAGGTTTAAAAACTTGTTTGTCTGTTTTTTGATTCATCAGACGGCTACTTTTTTTTTTAAAGCAGTTGCCTGTTTCATATTGCTTCCTTGGTTTTTAGGGTGAAGGAGGGGAGCTGTGCACTCTGTTGCACAGTCTTCTTTCTGCTTCCTCTAGCCAAGGAATGGCATTACTGAGCTATTAATTCCTACTCCGCTCACTGCTCTGTGGCAGAGGAAGCAGGAAGGAGACTGTGCATTGGAATGTCTTCCCCTACAATAACTGGGAGAAGCCAACCAGAGTCCCACATGTCCTAGCCACTGGCGGATCCAGAGCCTTATCTCGGGAGGGGCACTCATAGGTTATTTAAAGAAACAATCCAGGCACAATAACCACTACAGCGCTCTGTAGTTATTATGGTGCCAGGAGTGCCGTGGCGCACTCCCAGATTAAATAGTCAAACTGTTTGACAATTTATCTGGGGTCTGCTAGGATAGGGGCTGTAGTAGGGGATAGGGCCTCTAGTAATGTTTGTGTGAGTAGGCTGTGTGTGTGTGTGTGTGTGTATATGGGAGGCACTGAGTGTGTGAGGGATGCAGGGTGGGTATGGGAGGCAGCGTGTGTGAGTGGTGCAGAGTGTGTGTGTGTACGGGAGGCAGTGCATGTGCGAGGGGTGCAGTGTGTGTATGTGGGACAGTGTGTGTATAGGGGTGCACTGTGTGTAGGAGGGGCAGTGTGTGTTTGTGTAAGGGGTGTAGTGTGTGCAGGCTGTCAGGGCCCCACGTGTAGCGGCGGAACTGCCGCCGGAGCAGTTGCACCGGGGTCCACACGCTGATGGGGCCTATCGGGTGGCCCATGCACTTAGGGCCACACGATGGGCGCTATATCTTCAGAGGCCCGGTCAGCGCTGTGGCCGTGGTAAAGCGCGACCGAGCCCCTTTAAAAAAAAAAAAAAAAAAAAAGACGCAGCAAGTGCTGTTGGGAGGAAGTGGTCACTTCCTCCCAGCTCACTCCGCGCGGGAGGAGCGCACGCCCGGCAGTGAGAGAGAGCCATGCCGACTACTCCCATCAGCCCCAGCCACCCTCCTGCAAAGAAAAGGTAAGAGACAGGAGGGTGGCTGAAAAGTGAGCTCTGTGTGTGTGTTTATAGAAAGCTGTGACGGACCACCTGGCACCCTTACCGGGTGCCTCCGCCAATCGCTGCTTCCTAGTAATCCTTGAGTACCATAAGCACCGCACCGGACACCATAACCACCATAAACCCCACAGCCAGCGTTACAGCTTGGTTGGGGTCTCGCTGTCCTCCACCCACCCTGGACCCAAGACAATGGCGGATCCAGAGGGGGGGAGCAACGGGGCAATTGCCCCCCCCCCCCCCAAGAGCTGATGCTCTCTCCTGCAGGGCCGATGCTATCCAAGCGCCTTCACGGACCGGTCTACAGGCACATTTCTGGGCAGCCAGCACAGGAGGGAGAGGAGACCCTGGGAGCTCTAGCCTGCAGCTCCGCCAGGGGATTGGAAAATAATATTTTTTTAATAAAAAAAAAAACACATTTGTTTTAATCTGCCCCCAACATACACACACTGCCCCCACTGCCCCCCATATACACACTACTCCCATATACACACTGCCCCCACAGCCCCCTATATACACACTACCACCATATACACACTGTCCCCCATATACGCACTGCCCCCACAGCCCCCCATATACACATTGCAGAATAATCTCTTTTTATACTGAGACTGACATTTGTATTGTCTGTATTACTGCAATACAGGCACCGGCTAGTCAGTCTCAAATACCTGAGAAATACTTCTGAGAAATACCTGGCAACCCTAAGAGTAGTGTGTTAAATTTTAATTTTTTTTAACCCCTTAAGGACACATGCCATGTGTGACATGTCATAATTCCCTTTTATTCCAGAAGTTTGGTCCTTAAGGGGTTAAATCAATAGGCCTATTCCATGGGCTCAGGCCTGGAGCTCCAGCTCCATCAGCCCCTATGTTAATCCGGCCCTGCCTGAGGCAGGAGGCTGGCAAGCAGGGCCCTCCAAGAGCCTGTGACGAGATTCAGTTCGCCACAAAAGTGATTTAACTCCTAAACGGCAGAGAATTGAGCAGTGAGACTGCAGAGGCATGATCTATACACCAAAACTGCTTAATTAAGCTAAAGTTGTTTTGGTGCCTATAGCATCCCTTCAAAGTGTTGCCAGGTTCGCTAATCAATCATACAATTAGTTATGTGCATTCTTCAGACTATATGACTGTATGTGAGTTTATGTCAGTGTATAAACATGTAAAATATTCTATTTTACGTGAGTCTAAGTATGTATGTGATTATACTTTTCTATGTAGGAAAAAATGCATATCCCCATCTAATATCTTCTTGACCCAAGACTGGAGATATGAGGACCAGAAGACCAGAAAGTAGCCAGTAACATGGAGTGGACCCACCTGAAAAATGGACAGTGTGGCAAACCTAGCCACTTAAGACTGTATGTATGTATAAGGGTTGTCTTCCAGACTGCAGGGATATGACTGTATTGCTTTGTTCAGCTTTATATGTGTTAGAGAGCATTCATATGCTAGCGGCCCGAAAGCCGCTAGCATTCATATGGTAGTTTCACGAACAGTGAATATCAACACTGTTCATGAAACGAACAGACTACCGAATGGGAGACCACACAAGGGGGTCGTGTGTCTCCCATTAAAGATTGCAACAATGTATCTACAGCCCATTGTATGTGTGTCCCGGGTGGCCGCCGTTCATATGCCAAACATGTGGCGGCGTCCATCTTTGCTCACGAAAGCCCAGCGGTGTTTGGTCGTCGAGTGTCTGGAACTAAAATTGCCTACTCGACTTAATGAACACCGCTGGACTTCCAGACCGTTCGGATGGATTATTCTTTTGGCATATTCAAGCTACCAGTTTATGTTCGCATTACAAGGTCTGTTAATCTGATACCGTAATTCGAATGGCTTTCGTTTAATAATGCAGGGATCTGAGCGGTATTTCACCAGATGGTGCGCTCAAATCCCAGCTATCTAATGAGGAGTCATTCGGATAAATCTAACACATATTTTACAAGTTATGTATTTTTGTGTAAAGTGTTATATTTTGCTGTACTGAGAGATAATCTAATTAACAGTATATTCTTGGGTGATTATCTCTCCAGTACAGCAGGGCACGCTGAGAAATAACCATGCATGGTCAGTTTCCCACACAGTCCCCTTGATTAAAACCCCTGCAATACCAGTTTGTAAACCCCTCACCGTGACCTGTGAATAAAAGCCCAGTTGACTCCCAGACTATGTGTCGTCTAGTTCTTGGGAGGAAGGGATTATCGTAACGCTACCTGGATTATTGTATGCTGTAACTGTCTACCAGTGGAGATACTGTGGATTATACTACCTCTCCATTACAGACAGACTCATGCATAATGTGGGCGGATCAATCTGGCATGTGCGCCAGCCAGGTTGACTGACAGACTCCCTGGCTAGCCCGACATGCATGGAGCGCAGTTCACATGCTATTTGCATGGTCCTAGTGCCCTGTCCTGTGCTTCTGGCCAGGAACCTTCTCTTGCATTCTGATGTCTGCCCAGCACATCCATTTACTAGCTGAACTGCTGGCCAGATTTGAATATGTGGGACACTCATTGTTGCTGTGACAGGCACCCAAAATGCAGAACTGTCACAGCAAAACAGTTGGCAAGTATGATTTAATAGGGGTTAATTTTCAACATGGAGTGCCCTTGCTGTTTTTTTATTGGTATCATAAAAGGTCTTAAGTGTACAGAGCTTAATTCTTACCAAAATTGTTTTTACAGTTACAATACAAAAAACATGCAATACTTCATATAAGGGTACCACACTTTGATGAATAACGTTTGATAAGAACTGTCTTCATACAGTTATGGGAATTTGAATTCCATGGTTTTTAATTATCAGGACATAATAACAATCATCTGTTGCTTAGCAGGTCTTAAAATTAGTTAAATACAACCTCAGATGAACATCAACACTTGCCATACTACACTGTGTCATAATTTATTTAACAAAAATAAGGCCAAAATTGAAAATCCATGTGTGAAAAACTAAGTACACCTTATGATTACGTAAAACGACCGTTAGTAGCAATAACTTGAAGTAATCATTTTCTGTATGATCTTATCAATCTCTCACATCATTCTGGATTCATTTTGGCCAACTCTTCTTTACACTGTTCCTTCAGTTCATTGAGGTTTGCTGGTATTTTGTTATGCACATATCTCTTAAGGTCTCGCCACAGCATTTCAATCTGGTTGAGGTTTGGACTTTGACTGGGCCATTGCTTATTTTTACCCCTTGATTATTTTCATTGTCAGTAATTCTGCTGTAGATTTGCTGGTGTGCTTGGGATCATTGTCTTGTTGCATGACCCAATTTCGGACAAACTTGAGCTGTTGTAGAGATGGCCTGACATTTGACTTTAGAATGCTTTGGTATAAAGAGAAGTTCATGGTCGGCTCAATGACTGAAACATTCCCAGGTCCTGTTGCTGCAAAACAAGCCCAAATCATCACCCCTCCACTACAGGGCTTGGCAATTAGTATTAGGTGTTTGTGCTGATATCCTGTGTTTGGTTTTTGCCAAAAGTAGTGCAGTGCATTATGGCCAAACATCTCCACTTGGTGTTGTCTGTCCAAAGGACACTGTTCCAGAAGTCTTGTGGTCTGTTCAGATGCAGCTTTGCAAACATAAGCCGTGCTGCCATGTTCTTTTTAGACAGATGAGGCTTTCTCCTGGCAACCCTTCCAAACAAACCATACTTTTTCAGTCTTTTTCTAATTGTACTACCATGAACATTAACAATAAACATGCTAACTGAGGCCACAAGAGCATGAGATATAACTTTTTTTTTGCAATTTCTCTGAGCAAATTGACCATGGGGTGAATTTGCTGGTATGTGCACTTCTGGGAAGATTAACAACTGTCTTAAATGTTTTCCACTTCTGACTAATCTTTCTCACTAGCAGAATGATGGACTTTAACTTGTTTTGAAGTGGCATTATAGCCCTTGCCAGTTCTTTATGGGCAGAAACTATTGCTTATCTAAGATCATTGCTGATGTCTTTCTTCCTTGGCATTGTGTTAACACACACCTGAATGCTCCAACAAACTCTAAAACTTTGGCTTTTATAAAGGTAGTCACACTTGCTTATCAATTAATCAAGTGCATTTGATTAGCAGCACCTGTATGCTACTTAACCTCTTAATTCCTCTGGAAGCTGTAAGGGCGTGTTTAGTTTTTCACACATGGCTTCTCCATTTTGGCTTTATTTTTGTTAAATAAATCATGACAAGGTGAATATGTCGTGTGTTGTTGTTCATCTGAGGTTTTATTTTCCTAATATTAAGACCTGCTAAGGAACAGATGATTGTTATTATGTCCTGATATGTAAAACCATAGAATTCAAAGAGGGTGTGTTCATTTTTTTACCATGACTGGATGTATGTGTCCATGGGTGAGCATAACTTTGTGAGATAAGGACCACATTTATGCGGGTGTAGACATCATTCAATCATTCTTAATGATGTGCATTTGTAACTGCAGTAATATGTATATATATTTACATATGTGTGTGACTCTACATATGTGAGCATAGTTCCAAACTAGTGGTTTGATACATTTCTGTACGCATTATATTCATTATATCTCTCTACAACTAAATATTACAACTTTCAATGTTGAGAGCTGGGACTTTGAAATAAATAAAAAGGACTGGTTTGTACAAAGTTTTTATACAACGTTTCAATACAGGAGCTGATACATTGCTATACCATTTTCCTTCAATAGTTGCTGCCTAATAAAAAGACTACTTGGTGTGCCCAGGCTCTCTCTTACCTGTGCAAAGTTTCTTGTCACATACAGATACAAAAGTTAAAAGAAACAGGAGTGACAAAACCAATTTAAATACAATGAGCAGTGAGGAAGTAGATCCTGTTTTCTAGACTTTACAGTGAAGTTCTTTCTGCCTAAAAAAGTAATTCATAGCTCACCACATTAATTGATTTTTTTTTTTTTTGTATAGAAAATGAATCTGTCACTACAACTCCCTTCTAGTAAACCGAGTCTTACTCTCTACCTCTCAATAGAAGTGTGAATATTGGTTTCTTGACAGTGTTTCAGTTGCACTTGTGGGGGTAGTGTATTGTTTTTCTGTGAGAAACTGTGGATGGAGGGGGAAAGGTGACAATAGACAGGAAGCAGTCAATGGACTCCATTAAACATTCCAGGGCTCTTTAAACAGTAGCTGAAAATAACAAGCAATATAGTGGAAATCCTTGCATTTCACCTTCCAAGTTAAATGGTAGCTATGCCCTGTTAAAAAAAAAAAAAGCTACTAAACTAAAAAAATACAATATAGTATTCTAATTACAGTTTTATCACACCATGCAAATTATTTGTCACTATCTACTGAGACAAATATAATTTTATCAATATATACTAATTTAGATATATGTCTAATTCCACCAAATATATTTGGATATTACCATTTTAATTGGGATCATTTACCTTGTCATTGTGTGCATTGTCGTGGTTTATAGAGACATATTGTCTATCACTGATGCAGTAACTGAATACTTTAGCCAAGATGTTTTGCAATGATATTACATTAGCATTTAGCTCCTGCTGATCTGATGATCCCTGCTTTGTTTTGTAGGACAACAGCCCATTGAAAACATTTTAACATAAATAATAACATTTATTTAGAGCTTTTTTAAAAAGCCCACCTATCCGTAGTATAACAGCATATTCTTTCACATTGACGATCAGATAGACTTTTTTTTTTTTAATTATCAAGTACAGTACTACATTTGTTGTGGCTGTAATTAACTAGAACTTATCTAATGGAAAGAAGAACAGTGGCTAATGATGCTTTGATCTTGAGTACATCACAGCCTTTCCCGAGAGTAAGATGCTCCAATGCGGTAAGGCAGCATCTAAGCACTTCACGCTCTGGAAGGAGTACATTTCCAGTTTTAATAGTACAGAGACAATTGGTAAACCGTTAAACATTCAGTTGTTGCTGAAAAAAAGACCTGTCACTTGTGGAGGCCTTTTATTGTTTTATTTGATTTTTTTTTTTTATTTCAGCAAACTACATACAGGTAACCTATTTACATAATATTACATGCTGAATAAAATGTTAGAAGTATATACTTACCCCCAAAGTCATACTATATGATGCTTATTACAATTACAATGTTGATTAGTTTATATAAGGTGTTGGTCCTACCTGCAACTCTCCCATTGAGGTGCACTGTAATGTATTACTGATATAGGACTCTACACCCTGTTCCAAATTATTCTGCAAATTATATTTTTCTCATTTACCTAAATAATTGATGTAAATAACAGTCAGCATAATTCTCATGTTATCAACTATTAAGAGTACAATTCAAATTTTATTAAACAAACCTCCTAATGATAACAGTATTTTTTTTAAAACATTAACTTACAATGCACTGTTCCAAATTATTACGCACAGTGAGTTTCAAAACACTTTATAGGTTGTAAAGAACTGAAAATTGTCATTTGTTGTGTTTGCAGCATATTTACTGATTTCAAAAGCTATTTCAATCAAACTTATAACAACATTTTAACTTTTTAAACATTTTAACAGGTCACGTTACATTTTAACATAGGACATATTTGATAGCAGCTTCACAAGTCTTGCATCCACTGAACTTGTGAGTTTTTGGACAGTTTCTGCTTGAATTTGTTTGCAAGATGTCAGAATAGCCTCCCAGAGCTGCTGTTTGGATGTAAACTGCCTCCCACCCTCATAGATAGTTTGCTTGAGGATGCTCCAAAGGTTCTCAATAGGATTGAGTTCAGGGGAGGATAGAGGCCACAACATGACTTTCTCTCCTTTTATCACCATAGTAGCCTTTGATTCAGATGTATTCTTTGCAGCATGAGATGGTGCATTGTCATTCATGAAGATTATTTTATTACGGAAAGCATATTTCTTCCTTCTGTAACAAGAAAAAAGTGGCCAGTCAGAAACTCCACATACTTTGCAGAGGTCATCGTTACACTTTCGGGGACCCTAAAGGGGCCGACCAGCTCTTTTCCCATGATTCTCGGCCCAAAACATGACTCCACCACCGCCTTGCTGACATTGCAGCCTTGTTGGAACAGGGTGGCCATCCACCAACCATCCACTACTCCATCCATCTGGACCATCCAGGGTTGCACGGTACTCATCAGTGAACAGGACTGTTTGAAAATTAGTCTTCATGTATTTTTCTGCCCAATGCAGCCGTTTCTGCTTGTGAGCATTGGTTAGTGGTGGCCAAATAGAAGGTTTATGCACAGTTGCAAGACTCTGGAGGACTCTACACCTTGATGTCCGTGGGACTCCAGAGGCACCAGCAGCTTCAAATATCTGTTTGCTGCTATGTAATGGTATTTTAGCAGCTGCTCTCTTGATCCGATGCATGGATCTGGCAGAAATCTTCCTCAATATACCTTTATCTGCACAAACCCGTCTCTTAATAGTGTGATGATCATGCTTAAGTTTTCGTGAAGTATCTAATGTTTTCATACCTCATCCAAGTCATTGAACTATTTCACTCTTTTTGGCAGCAGAGAGATCCTTTTTCTTCCCCATATTGCATGAAAATGGTGCTCTGCTTAATAATGTGGAACACCCTCCTTTAGTAGTTTTTCCTTAAATTGGGCTCACCTGGCAATCTAATTATCACAGGTGTCCAAGATTGTTTTCAGTGATCAAAAGAGCCCTGGTACACAATGCCATCCATGAGTTAAACTGAAAAACAAAATATTTAACCCCTTAACGACCGAGGACGGTTCAGGACCGTCATCGGCATTTTTGCATTGCCGACCGATGACGGTCCTGAACCGTCCTAACGGTGCAATGTACTTACCCGATCGCCGTCGTTCCCCCGGCGGCGATCGGCGTTGCTCCCGGTGTGGGGAGACTGCCTGCAGCCCAGACAGTCTCCCCATGGTGGATTAGGACCCCTGTGGCCATGTGATCGCTCAACAGGGCGACCACATGGTCACAATAGGTGTCCATGTGTCTGCCTGCAGGGGGACTGTCTGTGCTGACAGGCAGTCTCCCTGCAACTGTAAAATCATTAAAAAAATTAAGTTAATAAAAAAAATAATTATATATGTGTATATATATAAATTATATATAGACATATATTATACCTATATAATATACGTCTATATATCATATATATATAATGTCATACTAAGTGTATTTTTATATTAATATGTACATATATTAATATAAAAATACACTTATAATTAAATTACACACGTATATATATAATATATATAATAACTATATATATTGTATATATATATTATTATAAAATACAAATAATAAGTAAATTAAATTAAATTAAAAAATTTTTAAAATAATAATAAAAATGTAAAAAAAATTACATATCTATATGAAATTTTATTCTAACTGTATTTTGATATTAAAATATATATATTTATATCAAAATACACTTAGAATGAAATTGTATATATATCTATGTAGATATAAATAAATAAAAATAATACGAAATATACATATGTCCATATACAAAATTACATAAATAATTATATAAATATACACGTAGACTTCAAATATATAAATAGGCATATATATTTAAATTCTACGTTCATATTTATGTAATATTTTTACATAATTAAGTAATTTTATTAATTGCAATTTGAGGGACCTGCCTGCCAACCCAGGCCGAAATTCCAGAGAATTTAATTTGCGTGCACTGTATTTTACCCTGTAACTTTCTATGACACCCTAAAACCTGTACATGGGGGGTACCGTTTTACTCGGGAGACTTCACTGAACACAAATATTAGTGATTCAAAACAGTAAAACCTATCACAGCGATGACATTGTCAGTGAAAGTGACTTTGTTTCGCATTTTTCACACACAAACAGCACTTTTACTGATGATATAATTGTTGTGATATGTTTTCCTGTTTTGAAACACTAATATTTGTGTTCAAGAAAGTCTCCCGAGTGTAACAGTACCCCCCATGTACAGATTTTATAGCGTTTTTGAAAGTTACAGGGTCAAATATATGGGTCAAATATTTTTACATTGAAAATGGCCAGGTTGGTTATGTTGCCTTTGAGAGCGTATGGTAGCCCAGGAATGAGAATTACCCCCATGATGGCATACCATTTGCAAAAGAAGACAACAAAAGGTATTGCAAATGGGGTATGTCCAGTCTTTTTTAGTAGCCACTTAGTCACAAACACTGGCCAAAATTAGCGTTCAATTTAGTTTTTTCGTTTTTTCACACAGAAAACAAATATGAACGCTAACTTTGGCCAGTGTTTGCGACTAGGTGGCTACTAAAAAAGACTGGACATACCCTATATTGAATACCCTGGTTTGTCTACTTTAAAAAAAATATGTACATGTGGGGTGTTATTCAGAGACTTTTGGCAGATAATAGTGTTACAATGTCACTATTGATAAATTTGAAAGAATATATGTTTTGAAATCGCAATATCCTACTTGTACCTATAACCCTATAACTTGCAAAAAAAAGCAAAAAAGCATGTAAACACTGGGTATTTTAAAACTCAGGACAATATTTTTAATCTATTTAGCAGTTTTTTTTATTCGCTTTTGTAGATGAGTAAAAGATTTTTCAAGTAAAATTAAAAAAAACATGTATTTTAAAAATTTTTTCATCATATTTGTTTGTTTTTTAAAATTAAATTACATGAGATTATATAAATAATGGTATGTAAAGAAAGTATTTTTTGTCCTGAAAAAAACAATATATAATTTGTATAGGAACAGTAAATGAGAGAGCGGAAAATTACAGCTAAACACAAACACCACAAAATTGTAAAAAGAGGCCTGGTCGCAAATGTACAACATCGCAAAAACTGTCCAGTCCTTAAGGGGTTAATCTTTGTGATACTTAAATAGAATTTGCATAATAATTTGGAACAGGTTGTAGACTCAAGGAATCTTAATCCCATTAACATTTAATATATCAAAATGTTCCTTCATTATTACGAACCATATAAAGGTTTTATACCAAACAGGGAGGAGGTTGGGTCACAGGTCAATAGGTTGAGGGAAAAGGTAACACCTACAGAATGTAAACTGCTGGAATCCACCAATTGGAAAGGAAGCTGATGGGAGACAGAAAGAACACATGCTGGGCTTTGGTTCTAGTATGTCTAGATATAAAATGAGATTATGTAACTACTGGTAGCCATCTCCAGACAGCTAATTTATATAATATATACATGCGAGATGGAATACACTACAGTGATACACAAAACACAACATGGAATGACTGGTCATAACAAAAGAAGATAAAATAGAGTATTACCATATTAATTAACTATTATATAATGGTATCAGCCGACACCATCTAATTGTGTTGTCATCTAACTTTTTTATACCCTTAATTCCTCTATTGATATAGACCCTGTTCAAATTTGCACTGAATAAATTAATCTAAAAGTTCAGGAATGTATGAATACCCTTTTTTGTTTCAAGAATTTAACATAGCCTAGGAAGGAATGACCAGTTAGCAGACTTCCAATGTACTGTAAAAATGTGACAACCAGGTTACTGGTTTAATTTTGCTTGATTTCTTTACTAATGAATCCATGCTGCATGTTAAGCTTACATCTTGAACCAGCTACTGAGCTCTCACCCTTTTGTCCCTTCTATCCCATTATAGATGGCATATCAAATATAGTAATGGGTATGTATATAATATAAATAAAACTACATGTGGCAGTCACATTTCCAAAATCACAGTTTTTGCCTATGAAATTTTGAGGCATGTTGAAATAGATTTTGACTGAATTTGAAGTCTCTGTTTGACCATTAGTATTCTGCTGTCTATACTCTGACAAAAGACAATGACTTTCCTTTCTACATGACAAATTCTGTACTGTACTTGGAAGATACTGGTTGGGACTTCATCATCAGAGGCAGTGATATTCATTAAACACTCTGATTATAGCTACAGCTGTTAAGTGACTCTCAGTTGAGATATGCTCCATAATGATTCTTGCCAGGAGAATAAAATACAAGAAAAGAGCCCAATGCCAAACACAAGGAGCAGCTCGATCAAAAACATTTGACTTTTGTCTGAGTCTGGCAGCATTAGTGTGTGATGCCACCTACATTTGTGAGTTGGATTGCATTGTAACAAGACACTTTGAAGTTGATGGAATGCTGGTGCCAGGCATGCCCTGGTGCACCGTAGATTATAGTGTTATTTGCCAAACCATTCTAGAAGGGTTTGACTTCTTACATGGGGCCCACCAGGTGCCACTCCATGCAATCAATGCAGCTTTCAGAAAAGCAGGGCTCTTAGCAGGGCTTAGCTAAGAGAGATAAACTGATACATCCAGCCTTTGAGCTAGCCATGCAGGGCTTAACTAAGGAGAGCTAACAGAAGGGGTGTGGCAGATCTCATTATGGGCCAGAAATTCTCAAATGTTTTTTATTAGCTCCAAACCAAATTTGTATATTATTTCAATTCAAATCTTGCATCAGAATCTGACTTGGGCAACATTGTGGACCAGTGCATCAGCAGCAGTGTTCTCCAATGAGATGGTGGATAGTGATAGACTGTTAAGCAAAGTATACTGGAATCTTCCATCCCAGACTGGTTAGAGAGTGGATGATATCCACTGCCACATAGTTGAAGGATTTATGGTAGGGAATGAAACGGATGAGTAAAAAATTGTCTAGTTTAAAATCTGCTGACAGGTGTCACATTAGTAACAAAATCAGTTGTTCACCTACTTGCTGCCTTGTGTATCCTGTGATACACTAGAGAGATGTCATGTGTTGGGTGGCTGAGCGAACCATGGTTTGACAGGAATTGCTCACTGAGAGCACTACCTGACAGAAACTGAAGATCCTCTTCCCACAGTCCGCTCTGCTCGGAGGTCAGCAGGTACAGGAGGGGGATGGGACACATTGATGGCCTGGGGGGACAGAATAAGACACATGGCGGGGATGAAAGGCAGAATAAGACACAAGGAGAGGCTTGTAAAGGATTTTTATGTACTTACCTGTGTGCCTTCAGTTAGGTCTTCTCCCTGCAGTGTAAATTAGTGTAATCGGTTTGTTTCTTTTATGTAGTTGATCAATGTATTCGTCTACCGAACAGAGACCACCCTGGGTAGCAATTAGAACTTGGAACGTTGAGAAAACTGCAACTTAATTGCTCTTAGGTGGCCGCCATTCAGCATACGAACACGTGGCGAGAACAAAGGATGGCGATCTTAAATCTCACGCTTGCGGTCAGCGGGACTTACGCATGAATTGCCTGGAACTGTTTTCGGCATGGCAATTCCGCGAACACCCGGTCACCATGGAAGTCCCGGCTGACTACTTTCCACTCCACGAATCAAACCGGCATTCGGGAGGTGGAATCTACCGAACAAGGGGAGCATTTCTATATAACCAACTGCAACGTTCGTATGGTAGTTTTCGTGTAACTAGGCGCGAACTGAGACTGGCTCTTGCTGCTGATTTCATGGAACTGTAAAGCGGATACCACCACATGGCGAGCCGGTCAAACTTCCACACGATGCGACACAGAAACTACCGAACGGAATTTCGTGAGATTTGGATATGTGACTCCCAGTATCCTCAGCTACCCAGGGATGTAAATGTTATATTTGTATGTGTTGTAGAAAGTACTTTTCTAAAAATGTTGACATTTGTAATGTTTCTGGCCAGCAGATAATTGAGTTTAGTAAATCAGTCTCGTTCCAACATTAAGCTTTGGCTCATGTGTGGATTATTTGGCGATACCAGCAATATTTATTCCTGTGGATTATTGGGAATATTCTTTTTATGGGGAAAAAGGGAATATTGGACGGTTATACAAACTACTACCGTCACAAGGCTGAGGGGGGCAGGATAAGACATATGGAGAGACTGGGGGCCAGGATAAGACACATCGAAGAGCTAAGGAGGAGGGTTGGGGGGTCAGGATACGACACATGGATGAGCTGGGGGATGGATAAGAAACATGGAGGAATGGATGAGCTGAGAGGATGGATAAGACACATGGAGGGGCTGGAAGGAGGCAGGATAAGACACACAGAGGAGATGGAAGGGCAGAAAAAGACACATGGAGGAGCTGGGAGGGGGCAGGATTAGACACTTGGAGTGGATGGGGCAGCATGGCAAGACACATGGAGTGGCTTCGGGTGCAGGATAAAACACATGGAGGGGCAGGGAACAGGATAGGACACATTGTCATACCACAATCAGCAATCCCTTTGCTCTACTTCCGCGTTTTGCCGATCTCCCCACCTCCGCATCTGACCTGCCTATTTAATCAGACTCAAGGCAGAGATGAATTGCTCACTCAAATAGTTTCAGTGATTCTATGCTGCCATTTCAGCTCCCACTTACCTGAATTCTTTGTGTACCGAACCTCAGCTTATAACCTTGTTTCTGCCAATCCTTTCAACTCCTGACCTAGGACCTCAAGACTATACTACTGCTAAAAGATTACTTTTGCTTCAAGGTAAAAGAAATTATTCAAAAAACATTCTTCTCTAAAAGCGACTTTAGTGAATATTCCTCTAGAGGAAATAACAGACTTTCTTTTGATATTTTTCTCTAAATGCTACAAGAACCTTTTTGGCAGAATTCTTAAGAAATTGTGGATATCTTTTTCTCCTTGATCTAAAGACTTTTATTTTCAATTCATTCAAAGTGATTCAGTAAAAAGATCTGTAAAGACTCTAAGGTTATTATCTACTCCTTCAAATTTACTAAGGAGAATGTTTATAATTGTGAATATTCTCCAATTAAATTCCAATGTTATAAAGAATTTAAGTTGACATTTCATCTAATTGTTGAATCTTTCTGCATATCAACACAAGCTGTTTAAATTCAAGTTCCACCTGATCAAAGTAATCAAGTTTTCTGCACAATCTCATAAAATACTAAAAGTGAAATTGAACCTCTCTAAAAGATTATTTTACAACAAGATCTTAAAGAGACACTTACTTATTCAAAATCTATTAAGCTTTAGCTAAAGCTTGTTGAAATATTACATTTAGTGACTAAATAAAGAGTTCAACCTACAGTTGAGTTTCAGTCTTTCCTTGAATACTGAAAAGCATAACACACATGGAGGGGCTGAGGAGGGCATAATGAGACACATGTAGGACTGGGGTGGGGATCAGACACTTAGAGAGGCTGGGAGGCTAATTAAGACAAATGGAGGGGCTGGCAACAGCCTGGACTGGGGTGGGGATCAGACACTTAGAGCGGCTGGGGAGGCTGGTTAAGACAAATGGAGGGGCTGGCAACAGGGTAAGACACATGGAGGGTCTGGGGGGCAGGATAGGACACATGGAGGGGCTAGGGGAAGAATGAGACACACAGAAGATCTTGGAGCAAAGAAGAACATAGGAGCTGGTGAAGTGGATAATGACACAGAGGGGCTGAGAAGGGGACAATGACAAAAAGAGGGCTGGTAACGGGACAGAAACACACAGAGTGGCTGGGGAAGGGGGAAAGAGACACACAGGCTGGGAGCAAAGACACACAGATGCGCTAGAGAAGGGTATAATGACACTGAGGGTCTAAGAAGGGGACAGTGACACACTGGGGGGGCTGAGAAGGGGACAGTGACACACAGATGGGATAGGGACAGTGACACACACTGAGGGCTAGGAAAGGGGCATTGACATACAGAGGAGCTGGGGAAGGGGACAATCATGCACAAAGGGGCTCTCGGGAGAGAAATAGACACACAAATTGGCTGGTGGGAAGTAAGAGACATAAGGGCCTGTAAAGAGTAAGAGACACACAAAGGGGCTAGGGGAAAGTAAGAGACACACAAGGGGAAAATGGGGGATACAATACACTAACATGGTGGTACAATACACAAAAAGGGTTAAGACATTGAACAGATAAAATAAGAAACACATGGGGGGGGGTTAAAAAAATCACACAGGTGAAGATGCACTTTTTGGGAGGATGGAAAATGCATCTTTGTCCGAGTAGTCAAAAAATTATTGTACAATAAAATTGTCATTGCATTGCATGTAAAGAAAAGAAAATAAAAAAGTACAAAGCAAGTTTAACATCAGTGTTTGTATCTGTCTTTGTATATATGCACATGTGACAGTGTTTATATCTGTGTATCTAGATGTGTGGCAGTGTTTGCTTCTGTGTGTCTGTGTATCTGCATATGTGGCAGTGTTTGTATCTGTGCATCTGCAGCAGTGTTTGTATATTTGTGTCTGTGTATCTGCATGTGTGTCAGTGTGTGTATCTGTGTATCTGCATGTGTGTGTCAATTCTTGTATCTGCATGTGTGTCATTGTGTGTATCTGTGTATCTAGATGTGTGTCAGTGTTTGCTTCTGTGTGTCTGTGCATTTGCATGTGTGGTTGTGTTTGTATCTGTGTCCATGTACCTGCATGTGTGTCATTGTGTGTATCTGTGTATCTAGATGTGTATCAGTGTTTGCTTCTGTGTTCCTGTGCATCTGCATGTGTGTTAGTGTTGTATCTGTCTGAGCATCTGCATGTGTGGCAATGTTTGTATCTGTGTATCTGCATGTGTCAGTGTTTTGTATCTGTATGTTTTTCAGTGTGTGTATCATGTCAGACGATCTCAACTTGATTCTTCTATTAAACTTTTGCATCTGGTTTTGCCACTCTTAGCATGCCCCGCTTTATGTGATAATGACTATGCCCCTCCACTTCATGACATTGTCAAAAAGGAGCAGAGCATGGATGTCATTACAATTAATTACTGCGGATGCCCATGTATGTAACTATGATCATTCTTCTGAGAGGCATCTGGTACAGTCATGGCTGGGTGAACATGGTGAAGCACAGTACTCCTCTCAAAATGAATGGAGATTCTGATTAAGACTAAAAGTGGTGAAAGTACTGGACCTACTTTTGTGCTTGGTGATGAGACCTTTACAAAAGTGCACAGTTGTTACTATTAGTTGTCTCTGTGGGCTGCCAAGAGTTATGCTGTTCTCAAAACAATGGTAGAACTAATGTAGAGAGCCTGGTGCAAGGAATTTGTTTGGGCCCCCTCTAGCGCAAAAGTGGCCAAAGGGTAGATCCCCACCTGTTGTACAACTCCCATGATCCTATGCCAGTTGGAGATCTGCCATTTGTCCATCCTTGCTGGGTTGTATTTGTGAGCAGTGTTTGTGCATTGGAATGTTAGCATTGTTTTGTATAGAATATACAAACATACCCAGTCCAGCATCGAACTCAGAGCTCCATCAGCTGTTCCATGGCCATTTGAAACAGTCTGATTTTTAAACATACCCAGTCCAGCATAGAACTCAGAGCTCCATCAGCTGTTCCATGGCCATTTGAAACGGTCTGATTTTTAAACATACTCAGTCCAGCATAGAACTCAGAGCTCCATCAGCTGTTCCATGGCCATTTGAAACAGTCTGATTTTTAAACATACCCAGTCCAGCATAGAACTCCGAGCTCCATCAGCTGTTCCATGGCCATTTGAAACAGGTAGCCTTCTAGAAGACTCACATTTCATTATATTTCTACATACCCTGTTAATTTTGTTGTATGTGTATGTTTTTATATTTAGTGAATATTATTTAGTTTTATTATTTTCAATGTATAAGTTTTCATGTCTTTGTAACTATAGCCTGTGCTAATCATGCAAAGTATTCTATCACCTTTATCTTTGTCCATCATGTTAAAAGTTAGTTTAACCAGCTCAGGACCATATATCTTTCTTGTTCCTTGTTTAATGGTTTTATTTCCCTACTTAAATACCTCTGTCTTATCTCTGTAATTCTCAATCTTAGCTTTTGTTTTTCCTTAAATGACCTTAAATCAAATGTCCATCTATGCACCCCCCCCCCATCTCTTAGCCCATCTGACCCTAATATACATCTCTCTCCCACAGTCTGATTTTTAAACATACCCAGTCCAGCATAGAACTCAGAGCTCCATCAGCTGTTCCATGGCCATTTGAAACAGGTAGCCTTCTGGAAGACTCAGTTCCCACCCACACCATGCTTAATTCCTCATTTATAGATAGTCTCCCACACAACTTTCAATCTCCTGAAATGACAGGTGCAAACACTGATCAGCACACCCTTCCAATCTCTTAACCCTATAGAACACATACCTGGGTATGATGCTAGACCCCAATCTATCTTTTGGCCCGCACATAGAAAAGCTTGTATCTAAACGTTATCCAAAACTAGGTGCCCCGTACAGAAACAAATCCTGCCTAAGCCCTACAGTAAAGGAAAAGATTGGATAAGAATGCTGATGCCAATCATTGATTATGGGGATGTAGTATATGCATCTGCATCGCAATCCCACATTAATAAACTAAACACATTGTATAACTCGTTCTGCCGATTTGTGCTACAATGTAATTACAGGACCCACCATTGTGACATGCTAAAAGAACTAAGCTGGCTGTCGCTGGAATCCAGACGCACCCTTCATCTTTCCAGCCTTGTGTTTAAGAGCTTTTCTGGGAAGCTCCCACCCTACCTGAACACAATGCTTTCCCCGGCTGTTCTCACTTCCTATAACCTCCGATCCAGTACCAGCACTTTACTTAGTCTACCTCAATACAAAAAGAAAGCAGCCCGATCCTCCTTCTCCTACAGAGCACCGCAATTGTGGAACGACCTCCCGCACAATTTAAAATCTTCCCTACGCTTAAAGTCCTTTAGAGATCCCTCTCTACATACCTCAAAACAGAATGCACCTGTCATGGTTGATTACATATTTCCTACCTGTTCTGTGTTAAATTTTGTATATATTGTATATTGATATTGTTTTTGTATTTTATTGTACACTAACTGTAACAATGCAATGATTTGTGTACCCAGGACATACTTGAAAACTAGAGAAATCTCAATGTATCTTTCCTGGTAAAATATTTTATAAATAAATAAATAAATAAATATGTGTGTGCATGTATTTGTATGTACTGTTGCAATTCGAATGCAGTGGTGTACTTTTGTATAGTGTTTGCATTTGAAAGCAGGGATGTGTTTGTATGTAGTGTTGGCTTTTAAATACATATGTGGTTTTATGTAATGTTTGTGTTTAACTGCTTTGTTGGTCTTTGATTGCTGAGATGTATGCCATACACACATGCACTCCCACATACATACTTACACAGATATAGATCCAAATTAACACACACATTCAGATACATACTGATACATAAGCACACACATAGACACACACTCAGAAACACACACTGACACATGCAGTCACCTTCAGAAACTCACTCTGACACATACACACAACTTGAAACAAAGTTACACACACAATGACACACAGAGACACAAACTGGCATATACAAACACTGACACACAAATACACACAGAAACTGACACACACATATACATGTCACTTAACATTTGCAGCCACCCTCCTGTTAACATGTCTTTTGTTTGCAGGAGGGTGGTTTGCTTGAGGTCCTGCTGCTGGTTGAGGTTGATGGGAGTGTGGGGTCTGAAACAGCTCTCTCCTCTCAATCCTGCTCCCTGTGCCACCTCCTCTGCCTCCTGCCTAAGCTCTCCCTATAGCTGGGAGGACGTGACTGACTATCACTTCCTCCTGGCATCGCCGATGTAACAAGGGGCCTGGTTATGGGGCCTGGTTATGCTGTTAAAGTGCTGGGTGCCCTACAGGGCCCCTGTTCACCAATACGCACTGGGTGCGTATTGGTCCCGTGTAACCAGGGGTTGTTCAGCCATTGAGTCAAGGTGATTGTAGGATGGGGATTAGATGCCTGTGCTTTAATCTCAGAACTTGGCTTTATGGGAAGATGGATCAGGTGCAATTGGGAAGTAACTGGGAATATATATATATATATATGTAATCATTTAGGTAATTTATGTTTAGATATGAGTTACAATCTCTTGTTACTGAGACCTCTTGTTAGGGCTGCACACCAGGATTGGTTTAAATAATGTGAATTCTCTACAATCTTAACATTTATCTACCACTCCACCTCACTGGTACAAGCTCATGTTCAAATCAAATTAGGAGGGGGGAAAAAACCCTAATCATAAAACTGTCAGCAGATTAGCTAATATATCTCACACTCAAAAATCCCTCACTAAGAATAAAAAGAACACAGACTTCTAATATGCAGCATTGTCATCAAAGCCTTTGACATACTCTGTCTGCTTAAAATTCATGACATAAAATTCCTAAAACCACTAAATAAAATGTGGTTATTTATTACATTTCTTCATGAGTGTGCATTAGCAACTGAAGCAGTTTTGTTTTTGTTCTCCTTTACTTTTGTTAATTAATTTTTAATTAAAAAAAGAATATCTTTCTTTTAACACTATCTATGTGTACATAAGTATAAACAAATTATTAAAACATGTTTGTTTTTTCATGTTACCATATTTACTCCAATCTGCCACACCGTCTTGCATAAGTAAGATGGCTGGAATGGGCTGATGGTTGAGTAGTTGCTGATGGTATGTTACCCAGGTAAATATTATGTGAGGGGAGAACAGGTGGTGGATAGTTTGGAACTGATGAACCGCCAGCTAGGTTGGCAGATTCCAAAGTCTCCAATCTATTGTTTTTATTTTAATGAATGCTGCTACTGATGAAATTGTGGCATGTAGTTCTGCCAGACTGCGTTGGACAGCTCCTTCATCACAGGGGCCTGATCTTAGAGTGTCTGTTTGGATTGTCATAAACCAGAATAACTGGCTGGTCCTTACTATGGCTGGTTATGCATTTTAATTCTGCTGTGATTATTGGGATTGTCCAGTGCCTGTTGGAACTGGGGCTTGCTGAATCTCCTTGACTGGACGGTGAACTGACTCTAGTCGGAGTACTAGGCAGAGAAAAGTCATCTGCTTGGCCTGATTCGTTTGACATGCTAAAGAAAGTAAATTGGGACAGACATGTAGTGAGTAGCGATTACTACATTATTTTGAAGAAATAGTGCAAACTGACTGGCTATATTAGTGCCAAATAGTGAAATATATTACTAGTTGGTGACAAGTGAGGCCCTACTAGTAGCCAAATGCAAGAGAGACTCTGTCTATAAAATTCGGCCAAGGGGCGCTGAGGCCACAAAATGTTGTGGCAGTGCATTGATCTCTTGATGACGAGACTATACTTATTGCGAGGCAATAACTACGGATTGGGCCAATGGGCAAAATGACCTCCCTGTATGGATGCGAGTTGGCCTTGTGGCACCACTAAACTAAGGCATAGATGTTTTCTCTATTGCGTGTATATTGATACCAACTTAAGCCAGTTAACCTACTTAACCCCTTAAGGACACATGACATGTGTGACATGTCATGATTCCCTTTTATTCCAGAAGTTTGGTCCTTAAGGGGTTAAGCCCCTCTCTGTCCCACTCTGAGCAATACTTTGCCCTCACACGCAAACATTACTCTTGTGAGAGAGATCTGGAGAGTGAAAGTTGGATGGTGATTAGTTGTATTTTGTATGCAAATAATGCATACAATTATTACCACTTGACAAGCTATGTATCACCAGCAAAAATCTAAAAAACAAAAGGAAAAGAGGAAGGGAAAAAGAAAGAAAAAGGGGAAAAACAAAAACATTTATAGCATTATGGAAATATTATATTCATACCTTAGATGTATCTTTACAAACAACATTAAGAAACACTTTAGAATATACTGCATGGGACTCAGCTGGAATAGTGTCTGGCACTTCAAATTTAACATCTAGTTCAACAAAGGTATATATCTTTCCCTTATTAAGCTTTCTAATAGCTTTGTATAATGTTCTTGAGAGATTATACCTAATTATGTGTTTTGTTTTACTTATGTTTTATTGTTAAATTAAAAAATGTAAATGTTTAAAATGTACTTTTGACGTTGGCATTGTGTCTGTATCATGACTGAGAGTGGCATACACACAATCCATGGGGCCCCAGTGCGAAACTGTTCCATGCCCCCCCGATAGACACACAAACAGACACACATACATACAGACACACATACATACACACAGAGATATATACATACACACAGATACATACATAGAGACACATACATATAGACAGACACATACACACAGACACATATACATACAGAGACACAGACAGACACACATACGTATAAAGACATACATACAGACAGACACACACATACAGACAGACAGGCACACATACAGACAGACACACACAGACACATACACACATAGATACAGAAACACACGCACACACACACATACAGACACAGACAGACACACACACACACAGACAGGCACACAGACACAGACACACAGACACATACATACAGACACACAAACATACACACATACATACCAACATAAACACATATATGCTAAATGTTTAAGCCACCGTGATGTCATCACAGGGGGGGCTGTCGTTCTGTTAAAGCGCCGCAGCGCTGACCAGGGCCCCCTGGAAATTCATCTGTATCGGGTGGCCCATGCTGTTAGGCATGAACGTGTGGCCCCGGCGGTTTGCCGCACGGGCCGGGGCCGCAACACATGGCAACAGTGGTCAGCAGGGTGACCAGGCCCCCTGGAGTGACGGGCCCGGTCGCTGCTGCGACCCCTGTGACCGTGATATGTACGCCACTGATGACTGATTTCCTGTTGCTGATACATACTTGATAAGTATATAGTATATCGCATTCACAATACAAATGTTTTTAAAAATAGACCAACGAACAAAAACAAGTTAACATGCCATTAACCATTTTCCTTGTTATAAGAGGATATGCTCAGTTCATTTGCAAAAGAAAAATTAACTTTCACTTGCATAATAATGTAGTCAGATACAAGTCTTTAACGTTTATATGTGTACTGCACAGAAGCTGTAACATGTTTAATGGCCAAAATGAAAATTTAAATAACCACATATATTATTTAGATTTATCGAATAATGTTCTCTGAGCAGTTTAGCAAAGGGCAAACTGGGTTGTCACATGGCATAGTAGATAAACAAAGGATCAGCAGTGAGATAATTTGGGAGGCACAATGTTTGTCTTCCCACTGCTCCCATCTTTAACCAAGCATAATGTTCAAAGTAAAAACCAAGCGTAATATTCCAAATTAAAACACATTTCTGCCATCATCACTATTGTACTTTCAAGCATTCAAATACAAAATAGAGGATCACACAAGACTGCAGGATCTTCCAAAGATAATCTTGCACATTCATAATAAAGTGTCATAGGATCTATGGTGCATCCTACAGTTTTTGTGAATGACTGATGATGTGAAATGGCATGGTAAACTATAAACATTATCCCCTTAAGGACACATGACAGAAATATCCAGTCATGATTCCCTTTTATTCCAGAAGTGGTGTCCTTAAGGGGTTTTATATAATATATATAAACAAAGTAACACGAAAAAGGTATACTAGCACTTTGTGTATGAATCTCAGTGACCAGAGGTGAATGAAAGTAAACGGTTAAATAAATATGCAGCCACTCTAAAAATGTAGTATCCTTTTAGCACCAATTCAAAAATACATACAATAAATAAAGATAAAGTGCACAAAATGGTGATTAAAAATACCCCTTTACTTGCATTACTTTACTAGGGATGATCTGAATTCCTGTAAAACCAAACAGAGGAAATACATTATAGCATAACAAATTATAAGAGGTACTGATCATACACCAAATAAATGGACCACTCACGTGGTACAGATCCATGACCAGGTTCTGTATAAATTGCCCAACGGGCCCTTCATGGGCTTGGATAAAAGAACTTCTCAATTAGTGTAAAACAGCAGGATCCACTTGAAATATATTTATTTGACAAATATAAATGCAGACCAAGAACTATAAAAATCCATACTTGTGTCTGTGCATTTAAAAAAACTTTTGGTAGGATAATCTTACCACTGGCCGGTCTATATTAATCGGACCACAGCACATTCCTTCAGGTGCTCAATTTTGGTTTCTGTATTCCAATGCAATGTTATCACTTCTAGTATCAAAGCCAGAACAGATACAGTTCATAATCGCATTAATATTGTTCAGTATTTATACGGCCCCTCTGTTTTACAAATGGTGATCTCTATATAAAGTTGGTCCTGTTTTTACTGTTACACAAATTGTGCAGGCCAATATATGGCCTGATAATTTTACATTTTGTCACATGGCTTTCCAGTTGTTATATAATAAAATGTATCTGTATTGTAGGTATTAGAACTAGTAAACTACATGATTCGTTTCATAGCACGATACATGAAATTCTGTCAATATCAGTTGATCTTTACAATTTTCATTCATAGTATTTTATATTAATTTCTTATGTGTTTTAATGAAAGTTTACTGTCTATAATTACATTACGTTGACATTGCGTATGACAAACAATGTACATAAATATAGCATAAATATA
This sequence comes from Pelobates fuscus, assembly GCF_036172605.1. Taxonomy (NCBI): domain Eukaryota; kingdom Metazoa; phylum Chordata; class Amphibia; order Anura; family Pelobatidae; genus Pelobates; species Pelobates fuscus. The sequence continues at coordinate 258,004,563 of NC_086318.1, forward strand.
GCATAGGTTCTGGCCTTGCTACATCATATTGCCGTTATTGTTGTATGCTTATCACTTAAATCCGTGTTTGTATAATCCAGGTTGGTGCCGTTCAGGTTCCGATCCAAGATGTTCTTTACATATGAATTATTTGAAGTCCAAATGGTTCTCACAAATATGGCTTTTTTTACCTAGATCTTAATAATTGAGCCCTGAACATCAATAAGAACGCTGGGCCCGTTTGAATAGTATTCCAGGAATTTACTTAGGTCCATTGTATTTTCATTTTTCCAATCAGTTCACTTAACCATCTTTTATGTATACTTTCCCGATAATTTCCTATGTATTAGGTAACTTTATATTTATGTTATATATTAGGTTCACCATCCCGTACTCTGATGAGGAATTTCAACAAAATCTTGTATTATGTCTGTTTAAATTACACCAGGTGGGTCTAGCAGAATCCCTAGATATAATTAAACGATGGTTATATGTAGTCATTTAGGTTTCTCTAACCTTCTTGAATTCATCTATACTCCATACTTTTTACATTTCCATCCAAGGTATGTGATTCCTAACTATCGATTTCATGTATCTTGACTAAAATTAATCTCTACATAATCCCTACATATATGCGGTACATACACCAGGCCCTGCTAGAACAATCTTCAGGCATTCAAGAGATGATTGTGTTGCTTGATCAGAGGCACTACAACCGGCTCCAGGCACAGGTAAATTCCGAGTTGTGACTTGTGGGCTACCAGATTATTGTGTATTCAGTGAAATATAAAGGTTATGCCTGGAGCTCACACGGTACATGTTCAACCACCATGAAGCCCAAAGTCTGTCCCGCCCGTTTCCTTTTTCTTTCTTTTTCCCTTTCCCTTTCCCTAGATTTTTGTGGTAGTGGTAAGACACATAATTTGCATACAACAGACAAGTGTCAAGATAATACAACCATTTTACAATAACATATCATCTATGTATTGGATTGTGAATTAGGAGCATCTGGTGCACCATAGAGTAAATACTGAATCCATAACATTATAAATAAGATTATAATTTTCAAGGGACACTAGAAGAGAGCTCTTCTAGTTATTATACCAACATATATAGATATATATGTCTACATCTAATCTAATATGCAAAATATTGTATTATAGCAGCCTTTTGTATCAACATGGGCACTATTAAGGCCATGGAGTGGTGGTACAGTACTATAAACAGGATCAAGTACTATAAAAAAAAAACAAAAAAAAAACTTGAAACTCAAAACTTCAAAATCCTTGCCTGGAAATTATAGACCTGTGAGCTTAACTTCTGTGGCTGGTAAAATATTTGAAAGGTTATTAAGGGGTAATATTCAAGAATTCCTTGAGAAGAACATGGTTATCAGCAAACATCAGCACGGTTTTATGAAGCACAGATCATGTCAAACTAACTTGATTGCATTCTACAAAGAAGTAAGTAGAAGTATAGATCAGGGTGTTGCAGTGGATGTGATCTATTTGGATTTTGCCAAGGCATTTGATACAGTTCCACACAATAGATTAGTGTTCAAACTCAAGGAAATCAGTCTAGATTAAAATGCTTGTTCTTGGGTAGAACATTGGAACATTGGAGTACAAAGAGTTGTCGTTAATGGTAAATTTTCAAGCTGGACAGAGGTGGCAAGTGGTGTCCCTCAGGAGTCTGTTCTGGGACCCCTTCTATTTAACATGTTTATAAATGATCTTGAAGAAAGCATTGAAAGTCATGTTTCAGTGTTTGCAGATGACACAAAACTTTGTAAAATAATACAATGTGAGCAAGATATTACTTTGCTGCTGTCAGGGTACCTGTGGTCTCTACCTCCGAAAGAGGTAGAGACTTAGCTGTTCCTCCATCCAGACGGCCTGATGGCTCCCTTCCCCGCGGTCTATCCGGTCATGCTAGGCCGGCCGCGAGGGAGTGACTGCCTTTTACAGCATCTAGGCAGGAAGTAGTCATCAGGACACTCCCCCGGATCGACCTGTCAGTCAATTGCTGCAGGACCAATCAAGACGCCTTGGAGGCGTGGTTACTGCTCTGAACAGGGTATTTAACAGAGCTTCTTTCATTAGCTCATTGCCCTGTCATGGTTCTAGTTTGTTCTAGTCACTCAGTGCTTGTGTATTCTATTATCCCTTTTGGTTTTGACCCGGCTTGTTTACCTTACTCTGCTTATCTCTGTTACCCTTGATTCGGCTTGTCTCTCGCTTACCTGTCTTCTGTTACCCTCGACCTCGGCTTGTCTTTGACCATTCTATACTGTACTACTTACGTTAGTCCGGCCATTCTAAGGTCCGGTATACGTATCTGGCTACTGTTTGTACTCTGCGTGTTGGATCCCTGTCCCGATCCTGACATTACGACAGGGCCAATGGATCCTGCAAGTACAAACAGTAAGCTGGCTGCTCCTGATCCTAGGTTTGAAGCCATGGATCACAGAATGGATCAGATGGCGCTTGCGCTACAGGCTCTATTAGCTTGTGCCAATAACCCACCAGAGGAGATACGTAATACCCCTGTTTCTCCTGTCGGTTCAGGTCTAGAGGTAGCCACAGTGGGTGCTTCTTCTCACATTACCCCCCCAGTACGCTATGGTGGGGCTCCTGAGAAGTGTCGTGGTTTTTTAAACCAAATTAGTATCCACTTTGAATTGCAACCTCGCTCTTATCCTACAGATAGGGCAAAAGTAGGATTTATTATCACCCTACTCATTGAGAAAGCTCTGAGATGGGCCAACCCACTATGGGAGAACGATAACCCATTAGTTTATAACTATAACGCATTTGTAGCTGCTTTTAGAAGAGCATTTGACCCTCCAGGTAGAAAGGTTAATGCAGCCAGATTACTGTTGCGCCTGAGACAGGAGAACCGAACACTGGTGGATTATGCACTAGAGTTCAGGTCTCTGGCGGCAGAAATCAAGTGGAATGAGCAGGCGTATATGGATGTATTTTTGAATGGCCTATCTGATGTAATCCTTGATGAGGTTGCTACCAGAGAACTCCCTGAGAATTTAGAGGATTTAATTTCGTTCATCTCTCGTATAGATGAACGTCTAAGAGAGAGACAGAACACTCGAGAGAGGAACCAGAGACCTTCTTTTAGGTTAGCTCCCGCTTTTCCAAGTCCTGACTCCACGATATCTTTGTTTACTGAACCTATGCAGATAGGGTATACCCGCCTCTCTGAGGAGGAAAGACAGCACAGGAGAAGAGAGGGTTTGTGTATGTACTGTGGGGCCAAGGGTCATTTACTCTCGAACTGTTCTAACCGCCCGGGAAACGCTCGCACCTAAGTCTCTCTAGAGGACAGGCCTTGGGTGTTTCTATTTTGTCCTCTACTCCTAATTATAAAGATCACAGGCTTCTGCTACCAGTTTCCTTAACTTGGGGGAAGGAAGTAGTAAGGGCTATGGCATTGATAGATTCCGGTGCTGCTGAGAATTTTATCGACCAAGCCTTTGCTAGTAAGAACAATTTCCCATCCCAGCTAACGGAGACACCTTTGGCCGTTGAGGCCATAGATGGTAGACCACTACTAGACCCTGTTATCTTTCGTGAGACCATACCCATTGAGTTAAATGTTGGTATCCTACACGTGGAGAAGTTATCTCTTATGCTCATTTCGTCTCCTTCCGTTCCCATAGTTCTGGGGTACCCATGGTTGAAAAAACATAACCCTATTATCGATTGGGAGTTAGGAGAGATACTCTCGTGGGGCCAGGGCTGCCAGGATCGGTGTTTGTGCAAGGTTTCCCCATTAGCTAATATTAACATACCGGAGAATCCTACTCAGTCCACAGAAAGACAAATACCAGACCTTTACCTAGACTTAAGGGCAGTGTTTGACAAGAAGAATGCTGATTCTTTGCCTCCACACAGGTCATTTGACTGTAAGATTAAGCTTCTACCCGGCACTATGCCTCCGAGGGGCCATGTATATCCTTTGTCTGTTCAGGAAAACTCTGTTCTAGAGGAGTATATTCGGGAGAATTTAGAAAAGGGATTCATCAGGAGGTCTTCTTCTCCGGCCGGGGCTGGGTTCTTTTTCATTAAGAAGAAGGATGGCACGCTGAGACCATGTATCGATTACCGAGGCTTGAATAAAATAACTGTCAGAAATGCCTATCCTATCCCACTGATTACCGAGTTATTTGATCGTCTTAAGGGCTCCAGAATCTTCACCAAGTTAGATCTCAGAGGGGCTTACAATTTGGTGAGAATCCAGCAAGGTCACGAGTGGATGACGGCATTCAATACCCGGTATGGCCATTACGAATACACTGTTATGCCATTTGGACTCTGCAATGCGCCTGCAGTATTTCAAGATTTGATTAATGAGGTACTTAGGGAGTTTCAGCATGATTGTGTTATTGTTTACCTGGACGACATACTAATACACTCTAAGGAGATTGAGACTCACCATAGACAGGTCAGAAAGGTATTACACAAGCTTCTGCAACATGGCCTATATTGCAAATTGGAGAAGTGCAGTTTTGATCAGTCTCAGGTAGACTTTCTTGGATACGTGATTTCTGGGGAGGGTTTTAAAATGGATCCTGTAAAACTCCAATCTATTTTAGACTGGCCCTTGCCCAAAGGACTCAAAGCTATCCAAAGGTTTATTGGTTTTTCCAACTACTATAGGCGCTTCATTAAAGGATTCTCCTCTATCATTGCGCCTATTACCAATATGACCAAACAAGGGGCTGATACTAAGTTCTGGTCTAAGGAAGCTCTTGGTGCTTTCAAGACTCTCAAGGAACTTTTTGCCTCGGCTCCCATTCTAGTCCATCCTGATACGACTCTGCCTTTCTTGCTTGAGGTCGATGCCTCTGAGACAGCAGTTGGGGCTGTTCTGTCTCAAAAGTTAGGGGTGGATAAACCGTTACACCCTTGTTGTTTCTTCTCTAAGAAATTTTCTGGGCCTGAGAGCAGATATGACATCGGGGAAAGGGAACTGTTAGCAGTCATTAAAGCCTTAAAGGAGTGGAGACATTTGTTGGAGGGGACCCTACACCCTATTACGATTTTGACGGACCACAAAAACTTGTCCTATATTGGGGAGGATAAGCGCTTATCCTCTAGACAAGCTCGTTGGTCCTTATTCCTGACTCACTTCAATTATGTACTGACTTACAGACCTGGTTCTAAAAACTCTAAAGCCGATGCATTATCTCGCCAATATGAACCTTCTACTGTACCTGAACCAGTTCTTTCTTCTATAGTTCCGAAATGCAATATCATTGCTAATACGAATCTCAGGATTCATTCTCCATTACTGACCGAGATCATTAAGTTGCAACATCTAGCACCTAAACAGACTCCTGCGGGCCGTCATTTCGTTCCTCCTGCTCTTCAACTGGAACTTTTACAGTGTTTACATAATAGCAAGATGGCGGGACATCCTGGTATTCGCAAAACTTACGCGTTGATCTCTAAGGACTTCTGGTGGCCTGCTTTACGGAGGGATATTGAGGAGTTCATCGCTGCATGTGAAGTTTGTACTAAAACCAAACAACCCCATACGCTTCCATGTGGATTCCTGCACCCCTTGGAGGTTCCAGAAAAACCATGGTCCTGTTTGGCCATGGACTTTATTGTCGATCTACCTATCTCTAAAAGACAGACTGTTATCCTCACCGTGGTTGACAGGTTTACTAAGATGGCACACTTCATTCCCCTGCCTAAACTCCCGTCTTCTCCCGAATTGGCAGTGATATTCGCTAAGGAGATTTTTCGCCTACATGGGATACCCTCTCAAATTGTATCGGACAGAGGCTCCCAATTTGTTTCCCGCTTTTGGAGGTCCTTCTGCTCTCAACTTGGTATTAAATTAAACTTTTCTTCTGCCTATCATCCTCAGTCTAACGGAGCTGCTGAACGTACCAACCAGAAAATTGAACAATGTTTACGATGCTTTGTTTCTGAACACCAGGATGATTGGGTCGGTTTGATTCCTTGGGCGGAGTTTGCACACAACAATCTCGTTTGCGATTCTACTCATTCAAGCCCCTTCTTCATGAATTATGGTTTTCATCCGTCTATTCTTCCTTCGGATTCTCCTTCCCAGGGGGTGCCGTCGGTTGATGTTCATGTTGCCAATTTGAGGAAGTTGTGGGATCAAACTCGACAAATCCTTGTGCACAACTCTATGTTGGTTAAGAAACACGCTGATAAACGTAGAAGGGCGGCTCCGGTCTTTGTTCCAGGTGATAGGGTATGGCTGAGCACGAGGAACATCCGTTTAAAAGTGCCATCCATGAAGTTCGCTCCTCGTTATATTGGACCCTACAGGGTGCTGACCCGTATCAATCCAGTTGCGTATCGTTTAGCTCTTCCTAATACCTTACGCATCCCGAACACGTTTCACGTTTCATTGCTGAAACCACTCATATGTAACAGATTTTCCTCCACAATAGCCCCTCCTCGCCCCGTTCAGGTGGAGGGTCAGGAGTATGAGGTTAACTCTATTATTGATTCTCGAATCTCCCGGGGGAGAGTACAATATCTGGTTGATTGGAAGGGATATGGTCCTGAGGAGAGGAGTTGGGTACCTCAGGAGGATGTTCATGCTCCCCGTCTCCGCAGGGCGTATCACTCTCGCTTCCCATCTCGTCCCGGTTCATTCCGCCCGGTGGGCGTATCTGAGAGGGGGGGTACTGTCAGGGTACCTGTGGTCTCTACCTCCGAAAGAGGTAGAGACTTAGCTGTTCCTCCATCCAGACGGCCTGATGGCTCCCTTCCCCGCGGTCTATCCGGTCATGCTAGGCCGGCCGCGAGGGAGTGACTGCCTTTTACAGCATCTAGGCAGGAAGTAGTCATCAGGACACTCCCCCGGATCGACCTGTCAGTCAATTGCTGCAGGACCAATCAAGACGCCTTGGAGGCGTGGTTACTGCTCTGAACAGGGTATTTAACAGAGCTTCTTTCATTAGCTCATTGCCCTGTCGTGGTTCTAGTTTGTTCTAGTCACTCAGTGCTTGTGTATTCTATTATCCCTTTTGGTTTTGACCCGGCTTGTTTACCTTACTCTGCTTATCTCTGTTACCCTTGATTCGGCTTGTCTCTCGCTTACCTGTCTTCTGTTACCCTCGACCTCGGCTTGTCTTTGACCATTCTATACTGTACTACTTACGTTAGTCCGGCCATTCTAAGGTCCGGTATACGTATCTGGCTACTGTTTGTACTCTGCGTGTTGGATCCCTGTCCCGATCCTGACAGCTGCAGAGGGATTTAGATAGACTGGAGGACTGGGCACTCAAATGGCAGATGAAATTTAATGTTGAAAAATGCAAAGTTATGCACTTCGGCGTAAAGAATACACAAGCAACGTATACCCTTAATGGAAGCGAATTAGGGATAACAACACACGAAAAGGACTTGGGAATTGTTATAGACAACAAACTATGCAACAATGTGCAATGTCAATCAGTAGTGGCCAAGGCCAGTAAGGTATTGTCATGCATGAAAAAGGGCATTCATTCTCGGGACGAGAATATCATTTTGCCTCTTTATAAATCACTGGTAAGACCACATATTGAATATGCTGTGCAATTTTGGGCACCTGTTCTAAAGAAGGATATTATGGCACTAGGAAAAGTGCAGAGACGGGCTACAAAATTAATATAAGGAATGGAACATATCAGCTATGAAGAAAGGTTAACAAATTTAAACCTATTTAGTTTAGAAAAACATCGCCTGAGAGGGGATATGATAACATTATACAAATATATTCGGGGCCAATACAAACCATTGTGTGGAAATCTATTCACAAACCGGACTTTACATAGGACACGAGGCCATGCGTTTAGACTTGAAGAAAGAAGATTTCGTCTAAGGCAAAGGAAAGGTTTTTTTACTGTAAGAACAATCAAGATGTGGAATTCTCTGCCTGAAGAAGTGGTTTTATCAGAGTCCATACAGATGTTCAAACAGCTACTAGATGCATACTTGAAAAAACAGAATATTCAAGGATATAATCTTTCAATGTAGGGTAATAACTGCTTGATCCAAGGATAAATCGGACTGCCTTTCTAGGGTCAAGAAGGATTTTTTTTCCTAGCTTGTTGCAAAATTGTGCTTCAAACTGGTTTGTTTTTGCCTTCTTCTGGATCAACAGCAAAAAAAAAAATGTGAGAAGGCTGAACTTGATGGATGCAAGTCTCTTTTCAGCTATGTAACTATGTAAACTATACAAAAAACTATGCCCTTTTACAAAGTATGTACGGCTATGTCACTGGGTAATCAGAATTACAGAATGTTGGAATATTCAACAATATATAGTAAGTCACATGCAAGCAGTATAAGTGACTTTGAGAGTTAGTTGGCATTCCAATCCATTTACATTTTTAACAATAATTATGCAACCATAAACACAACTAAAAGAAAGTAGTTCCTCTATACGTGCCACATCACCTCATCCTTCAATCAACTCCAAATTCTGCTTCCTTTCATCCCCTCCTAAAGGGCAAGTTGGTCAATCAGTGTTAACCATTAGAAAAGACAAAGTGTTTTGTGTACCTAGGAGATCAGATAAGTTGATCGGGTCCAGAAGCAGGTGGTTAAGGAGGACTCAGAACCTGTCCACTCATGTAGATGTGTGTATTAAAGCCACAAATTTAAAGGACGGAATGAAAGACTAAAATCAACTAAAATTGAAAAAAACAATGAAACTCAACTAGTTTCCGGTTTGCTGTTTCCTCACCTCCCCCCAAATACAAAGAATGGCATGGGATTATAGATGGGTCACTACCTGTCACCACCCCTGCCTAGAACCATGCAGTGTATTCCAGGGTGGTTCTCAATAAAGAATCATCCAGAGTAAGAATATATGGTGTTCAAGTCAAAAGAAATTCCCTGACATGGAGCTCTTTATTGGTTAGTGTCTATTTTAAATATGAAATTAAGATTGGTTAAGAATAATTGTAAGGTGAGTGCATTCGGCTGGATCCATACTTGAAGGGTGGTTTTGCATCCAACTACTGTTACATTTTTTTATTAGATATGAGTTGACCTGGTAAGGGTCCAGATACCACAAATTAAAGTGAGAGTGGCAAAATTGGCATACTACCAGTGTCTAAATATATTTTCAATGCATGATTGGATTAGTGTGCACTCTTACAGACAGTGATATAGATGGTACTGGTAATAGTAAGCATAGTGCAAGGTTTTAAGGAACATCAATATACAAAACCATGGGCAATGTTTGACTGCTATATTCTATATGCCTCTATCGGGTTTGGACATAAGAATGATTCGGGCTTGATTAAGGACTTACCCTCGGTAGGTCTTCCAAAGGTATTTTATTGAATAGATTTTTGAGTGGGACTAAATTGATGTTTCAAAGTTTTATAATATTCTGTGGTAAAGCTGTAAGGGCCTGGTGTTTTCCAGGTTTTAAGGGACTTTGAATGTCTCTGTCAAATATAAGTTCATTAAGAAGCTCTCTGGAGTCCTCATTCAGCTGGGGAAGGATAAGGCTCTTAAAAAAAGCTATATTTTGGTCATGGTTGCTGGTAATAATGATCAAATAATTTATTGATGGCTACATCTATGTCCCTCTGGAGAGGTGATGGGTTTGAATTTTGACCCAGTGATGACTACATTTTTTTTTAGGTTAAAGGAACAAACTAGGCACCAAAACAACTTACTCTAAATCAAGTTATTATGATGCCTGGAAACCCCCAGATGCACTCTTACCTCAAGGGATTACATTGTTTTTAAACAGTTTAACCCCAAAGCTGCCTTTAGTGCCAAACTCAGTTCCTTCTCTGGCGGCATATGGATTCTGAAATGTCACTTGCAGGAAGCGCGGAGTGCCGCCAGGAAGGAGCACCTCTGATTGACTGAGAACTGTCAGCTGATGCTCTCAGGCAATCAGTGACTCCCCATTCTCAAAACTGACTTGGAAAAGGTACTTTTCTTTCCAAGCTAGTTTAGTGAATAAAAAGTCACTGATTGGTTGAGAGCATCTGCTGACCGCTCTCAGCCATCCGGTGATACTGCACGCTTCCTATGATGCCTATACTGTCCCTTTAAGATTTATTGAGTTATTATTATTATTATTATTTTATTATTTATATAGCGCCAACAAATTCCGTAGCGCTGTACAATGGGTGGACTAACAGACACATAATTGAGATCAGACCACTGGACGTACAGGAACAGAGGGGGTTGAGGGCCCTGCTCAATGAGCTTACATGCTAGAGGGAGTGGGGGTTATAAACATACATTAAAAAAGCATAAGTACATGTTCATGGAAATAAAATGCTTCTTGGGTGAGGGGGTTCACCTCTTTGACAGGCATTTGAAAATATAGTTAATTATGCAAATGAGCAAAGTGCAAAGGGAATTGGTTCCATGTCATCATAAAATATTTTATCCTTTTCGTAAAGCTGGGAAATGAGGCATTCCACTAGGAGGGAGCTTATAGCTTTGACTATAGCGGAGTTGAAGTTTATTTTTCTCCACTATATTTTGTTACAGTTTGGAGTTTAATGAATGAACCCCTCTGCATTGTTTGAACTACTATTCCCTGCCAACTGTGCATTAGCTGAGGTAAAAGGATGAAGGGCTCTCTCACAGTTAATAGGGCTTAAAGGTTTTTATTATAGTGTAGTATTAGGGTTTACAGCACCCTTAACACAACAGTAGAAAGCAATGCTGAATGCAGTAAATATTGTGCATTCCTATTGAGGCTCCGTTAATTAGCTAGGACTGGTGACATGTTTGAGGTAATATATAGGTAATACGAGTAGGTGATGTGTAGAGTCCCACAAGGGGAAACTAACATCAGGCGAGCTCCACTGTATAAGAAATGAGGAAGGGAGGCCTTACCTTTAATCAATCTAAGGATAAAAAGGGATATGCAAACAAAGAGTATAACTTGAAAAAAAGGGAGATTTACTAAACGGTGCCCAGGGGATCAATTGTCTGGAGTACTAGCTAGCATCTAAGTTCCAGTTCCCCTAGTGTTCGACTGACAGGAAGGTAGTGTAAACGAGGTTAGGGAGAGAGAAGAGGCACAGGGTCCCCAGAGAACAAGGGACCGGGTAATCAGGTCTAAACGCAGATAACCTCGTTTACACTACCTTCCTGTCAGTCGGACACTAGGGGAACTGGAACTTAGATGCTAGCTAGTACTCCAGACAATTGATCCCCTGGGCACCGTTTAGTAGATCTCCCTTTTTTCAAGTTATACTTTTTGTTTGCATATCCCTTTCTATCCTTAGATTGATTAAAGGTAGGGCCTCCCTTCATCATTTCTTATACAGTGGAGCTCTCCTGATGTTAGTTTCCCCTATACATCCCCTACTCCTATTTCCTACATATTTTGGAGGGTTACCCCCTCATTGGAGCTCCTTATTAGGTGGTTACAGTGGTGCAGCTTATAAGCCCTTGACTTGTATCCGGACTCCTGACCTGAACTCTGTTTACTTTGTTTCTCCATTTTGAGGTAAAATAGCCTTGATTTTTGCTAGAGCTTGAGTTATTCTGAAAAATGCAGGCACTACTGCAAACCCTGTCAGATTTGTATATTTGAATGAGACAGCAGACACACATGGCCTAGTAGATATAGCATTACATTATAACCGTAAAACCAAAAAGCTCTTTTTATACCACTTATCCAATCATTGCAGGGCCGGATTTACATCTCAAATTACGTCATAGAATTCTCAGGTCACCTTACCTCTCATCAAAAATGTTGGCTCTATAGATTGAAGGACATGTAGATATCTTGTTCCAACACACTACAAATAAACATGCAATTGCCTGTAACTATATGAAAATAAACCTAAAAAGAAAAATATGCAAATGTGTAGTCAGGGTAGGTGCCCCTTATTGACAGGCAGTTGCCTACTCTTCCTATTGGAAAATCCAGTCCTGGTGTTTCCCCATATTTCCTATTTATTTTTTATAGGCCAGTAAACATTTTCACTGTAAGTCAAGTAACTATGTTACAACAATACCATGGGTATTTTCTTCCCTGTCTAAACAGGCAAACACAGCAAACCTTAGCTGAGATTTTGAAATATATATATATATATATATATATATATATATATATATATATATATAAAAAATCCTATTTAGTGACAGAACATGTACATAGAAAGTGCACATTCTGAATTTAAAATCCACTGCAAAATCAGTAGTTTAAAAATTCTATTCTCTAAAAAAAAAGTATTTAGCATTCTTAAAGACGTTTCTTTGTTAATCATCTGACACGTTGAGTGCTGGAGGGATGTAAAACACATTGTAAATCTATTGTTCACTTCTCTGACAGTCAAAGAGTTAATAAACTCTGTTCCTCATTTTTAGCACTTTCAGACAATTTTAACAACACAGGACATGTAAAAATAGGGAATGTCTCCCTTACAGGAATCCAAATGTCTGAAATCCTAGCTCAATTTCTTTTATATGCAGACAAATACTGGATGCTGTATCTACATGATTCAGCCAAGTGTCTTCAGTCTTTACGAATAACAATTAAACCACGGACACTTCTCCATTTAGAAAATGGTCTCTAATTACACCTGAGAGGGATTAATTTCCTTCCTTCCAGACTCAATTCAAGATTTTCTCTCTCTCTGTTTTTACTATTCAGCTGTGCAAACTCTGATTTTACATCAAACAAGTTTGTTCCCATATGTAGTATAAACCTACTCCATGTAAATCTTAATATAAGCACAGGACTAAACAACACAAATGCCATATATTACAATACAATTAATTGTTCACTTCTTTATGTTTAATGAAATAGTTACTTTATAAAATGCATGGCATACAATTTATTTATTTATGTATGTATTTTTTTATTAAAAAATGTTTATATATCCTACTTTAGTTCTGCATGCATACATACAGAGGACATGTAGCCATAATGTCATATTACACAACAAATAAGTCAAAGGTACAGAAGTACAGTATAGCCATATAATCATGAACTGGAACAAGGGTTTTAAGGAATAAGAACATCAGGTAAAGAAAGTGGTGCTAACGAAACACATAAAAAGTAAACAAGCATTATTTACGCACTGATTGCAGTAGCAGACGATATGTGTGTAAACCACAGGAGAGTGCCCAGTTATATGTGTGAAAAAGATATATATCATTGTGTTGAACTTTAATCATCAGACTGTGGGCCCAGAACATAGGATTGGAAACCCATAGGTAGAGGATAGTCATCCAGAAAAGGTAGGGGTGTTACCATTGGGAAGGAACTTTGGCAGAGGAAACTGTACCAGCCCAAGCCTGGAAATGAGCCATTACCATAATTCCACAGATAGAGACACCAAAGGTTCTGTAGAGGACACAATGAGCTGGCTCCAGTGTCTTTGGCATTGCCCCTGAATAGCCCCCCACAGGTGTGGATGGTGTAATTGGGATTTCCCAAAATGACTCTGTACCACGGGTAGGCTTCACTGTGGGGTACACTACATAATTTAGCAGTTACGCCAATTACATCTTAGACTTCCCTTCTTATTGGTTCTCATTCCCGTCCTCAAGGTAAATAACATGCTTCACTAAGATCGAGCATCAAGTTAGCCAACCCAGAATTCCGTACTAAGCCAATAAAATGCTGTCAAAATATCTCCTTGCTTGAGGCCTGGTGCTGAGGTGTTCAGCCATCCTGCTTGCTTTTTTACTAAGAAGACTGACTCATCCGCACGCCCCGGGCCGGTGTGGTTGTGCACACACTGGCCCATGGTCACAGGGCAGCCGGGTTCCGTGGAGTGACAGTCCCAATCGCAGCTGCAATCCCTGCAACCGTGGTAGTCACGCCACTGCCTGGTACTTACTGGCTAAGGCTGATAGGAGATATAGTTACTGGAGGTGTAAGCAATGTTTTCAATGGGCAGTTATTATGCAATGACACAATGAGCTATTATTAAATAAACAAATGGCTAGAAGTGGAATAAACTGACACTCTAGTAATGTAATTTTGATTTTCTAAGAGTGAGAAAAGTCTGGTTGTCACTCTCAGACCACAAGGAATAGTTAAACCATGAGTAGTTAAGCTTATGATTTAAACCATGAATCTCACCTCTAAACTGTAATGGCAAATTACAGAGCTCTACTTTGACAAGACCTAGGTAATGGACCAGTCATAGACTGGCTACATTTGGCTTGATAAGAACAAATAATTAGCCTGTCTGTCCAAAAAACCTCAGTGCAAAACGCCGCTCTGCACTAATCAGCATCTCCTCATAGACTCAATGCATATCTATGGGGAGAGTTCAGCGTCTCCATACAGACCGTGGAGACACTGAATGTCATTGCTGCACAATGCAGGAAACACCTCTATTGGCCGTCTGTGTGACGGCAACCAGGGGCGGATCCAGAACACAATCTCGGGGCACTGGCAGATTATTTAAAGAAACAATCGAGGCACAATAACCACTTCAGTTCTATGTAGTGGTTATGGTGTCAGGAATGCCATTGCGCCCTCCCAGAGTAAGTAGTCCAACCGTTTAAAAACAGTTTGACAACTTACCTGGGGTCTGCCCGGTTTGGTGCAGTAGTGTGTGTGTGTGAATGGTGACGTGTGTGTGTGAGGAGTGACGAGTGCATGAGGGGTGAAGTGTGTGTGCATGTGAGGGAGGCATTGTGTGTGAAGGGGGCATTGTGTGCGAGGGGGCAGTGTGTGAGAGTGTCAGTGCTTGTGTGTGTGAGGGGTGTAGTGTGTGTGAGGGGTGTAGTATGTGTATGTGTGGGGCAGTGTGTGTGAGGGGTATATTGTATGTGTGTGTGAGGGGTGTAGTGTGTGAGTAGTGAAGTGTGTGTGTGTTGGGTGTAGTGTGTGTGAGGGATGCAGTGTGTGTGTATGGGGTGCAGTGTGTGAGGGGTGCAATTTGCGTATGAGGGGCCGTGTCTGTTTTGGGACAGTATGTATGAGAGGGGCAGTGTGTGTATGGGGGTGCAGTGTGTGTGATGGGGCAGTGTGTATGTGTATGGGCGTGCAGTGTGTGATTATGGGGGCAGTGTGTGTGTGAGGGGTACAGTGTGTGTAGGGGTAAGTGTGTATATAGGGGGCAGTGTGTGTGTGTGTGTGTGTGTGAGGGGTGCAGTGTGTGTGTTTATTGGAGGGCAGTGCATGTGTGAGTGTGTAAGGAGTTATTGTTTGTGTGAGGGGTAGGGGGGCAGATTAAAGATAATATATATATATATATATATATATTTATTTATTTTTTATTAAAATAAATATAGTTAATATCCCTTTTTACCTGTGACCTGGGAAGGGGGACAGTGCTTCAAACCCACTGGCAGTCCTAGTGGTGAAAGTGAACTCTAGACTGCAGCTCAGACTAGAGTTCACTCTCACAAGAACGGAGCATTGCCACAGTAACCATGGCAACGCTCCAAGCTCATAAGAGGAGAACCTGGTGGAGCTGCAGGTAAGAGGTCCCCGGGTCCTCTCTCTCTCCCCGTTGGCTGCCCTGTGAGGTGCCTGTGGGGCAGTGAGGGAGATTGATGAAGGCAAACAGCAGGGCCGGCATTTGGATAACGCCAGCCCTGCATGGGCCAGCATGGGAGACCCTCAGCCTCACTTTTTCCTCGGTTGGGAGCAATTGCCCTGTTGCCCCCACCCTGGTTCCGCTACTGAAGGCAACTGGCGGTGTCCCTAGGGAGTGATGTAAATTCTACCTTTTCTATGAAAAGGCAGAGTTTACATTAAAAAGCTTGCAGGAACATGCTATGCTCACCAAAACCACTACATTAAGCTGTAGTTGTTCTAGTGACTATCGTGTCCCTTTAATTATATCCTTGAATATTCTGTTTTTGCAAAATAGCATCCAGGACTTTTTTTTTTTTTTTTTTAACAAACTATCTATAGAATTTGATAAGACAACCTATTTGGTTGGAGAATTCTACATCTTACTTGTTCTCACTGTAATTGTTACTCATTCGCTGTAAGTGAAAACATTTTTCTTCTAGTCTCAATAGGTGACCTGTTGTCTGCTGTAGTTTCCTTCTAATAAACAGGTCAGAACATATATGTTTGTACTGACCCTATATAGTTATCATATCCCAAATGCAGTTTTTCTAGCCTTTCTTCATCATAGATATTTTCAATCCCCCCTACTAATTTTGTTGCTTGTCACTTTTTCTAGTTTTACCCAAAATTATATTTTGATACCATGAATCAATACCCCTTTTTATACACCTTGCTAACTTTTGCAATGGCAGACCAGCCATTTAATGTTATCCATACTTAAACCCTGTTTAATGTATAGGTGACTTGTGGGCTCCTTGTTGCAACATACATGACTTTGCATTTATCTGTATTGAATCTCATCTGCCATTTGCCTGCCTAGTTCCACAAATTATATAATTATTATGTTCAGATTGTACTATCTTGACTAGTTTTGTATCTTCTGCAAACACAGACACATGACTTTCAATGCCCACTTACAGATCATGATTGAGAAAAGTCTCTGAGTGGGAGCAGAAATGTTGCCTCTGTATGCACAAAAAAAAAATCTGCCTTTAGATTTAAACCTTTGCGTGTCCAGGCAGCTTTAAATTCTCACTGGTTATGTTTTATTAACCCTTACCTCTCAAATATCCTGTGTAGTGATTTCCAGAACCCGCATTTCCAGAATCTGCATTAACTACAAAAGGGGGCTTAGCAAATAGCCACTGTATGCTGGGCAGAGTGATGGCTCCATATGCCAGCCTTTCTACCATGCTTTATTTGGCATAATGAAGGTAAGCTTTAAGCTCTGTGTCCTATATGTATAGCCTATTTTAATTTGAGCAATGCCATTTTGACTTATTACTCCTGCTTAATGAACAGATTTTGTCACTATTGCTATTTAACAACACTACAAAATAGGTTGGTGCTATATAAAAAAATATTTATAAAAATAATGTTAAGACGCAAGACATGAATAGAATGGATGTAAAACCCTAATGTTATTCACTTCATCTGAAAGTGGTTTTAATGTTGTGGCTGGGTGGGTTTGGCTCTTCTCTATCTCTGCAGAATACACTGGTTAAGGAATGCTAACATTATTACGGAGATGATGATTTAGTATAGAAAATCATATATGGTGAGAATGTCCAGTGTCCTTCCTACAATGATGTTGCTGCATTTCACCAGAATATCCATATCAATATACAGAAAATTCTTAATTAAATATCTAATATTTGCCACCTGTGCCCGGAGGCTAATCTTGAGCAATTGAATATTTGAGTAAAACTGAAAGAACTTACTGGTGTCATTAATGACCACTCCAAGTAACTCAAATCGTTAGAGGCAACAGGCTAAATATTTTTTTAGATAGATCAATTTCAGACAAAGGATATAGAAAATTCCAATCTGTTAGTTTGTGTTAGTCAATCCAGCAGTGCTCCAAACTTTAGGTTTTAACCCCATTCTCATGTTTACAGCAGTAGCTGAAACCAACTCGGTGTCTCATTCCATACTGCGACTATGCTGTCAAGGAATCCCGCCACCGTGATGCCGCCTTTACCATGCTTTATGCCTGCACTAGCGCATTTTCAATCCCAGCCTAGAGCCACATATGAAATATATGCAGACCAATTAGAGAGAGGGGCACCCCATCCCATCTCATCACGTTAGAATTGTCCCCCCTAACTCAAAATGTCTAATCACATTTTAGATATAGTCTTATTCACTTTGCAAAGACAACACCTTACCCTTCTCACCTGCCCTCTAAACTGGGTGAGGTATGACCTCATACCACATAAGAGTCAAGTCCCAAAATTGCACAAAGCAATGCTCAATATTATGCTTCATAGCGTGAATGAGATTGACCGTTCTACACAGGCTTACATGATTCCCGCCACTAGTGCGCGCTCCAACAATGCAAGCACTAGTACTTAAATTTGCAGGAGTAATACCCCCTGCAGTGGTTCTCATTGAAGAGCCAGCAGACACCCTTGTGATAACCAGCGGACACACTGGTGCGTGCACTGGGTGCTCCTGGAAAGGGGGACGGGTGACAGTACATCATCAACAGCAGCCATAAGCTGCCCTCCTGAACCCAAATGCCCATACCAGGACTAGAAGCCATCTTCTTCCTAAACTGCTGGTCATACTGAAACCACCATTGCCCCCCATAAACCTTATAAGCCCCTAAATCAAATCCAAATAGCTGAACAAAGCTGGAGCCCTCCCCATAAATCTTATTTGTAAAACTTGCAAAAATCAAAAACCCCTGCGGCCAGTTCCCTAATGTGTGTAGGAGCTGCTTACCTTTGTCCGCCTACACAGTATTTCCACACCACATTATATCCACTGATTCTCAGGCTGGAGGGACCAAAGTCAGAAGATCCACATGTTCACCCTTAACCAATCCGTAACTTACACCAGGATATGAATTCCCGGGGTGACAACTCGCTGCCCAGCAAACAGGGGTGAAACAACCCCATGCCAACATCTATACTATTTAAACCACATTTCTGACATTGGGAGGAAGAGAGAACTTTGGGATCCCCATGAGGCAAACTAACGCCACCCCCCTGGAAGCTTATCCAAAACAGCCCTAAGCAAGCATACTACTTCTCCCTGACCCCGGAAAACCTGCTCGCTTGCCTGCCTAGACCCACTGATTTCTCTATGGCCCACTAGTGCACCCCAAGCGCAGTACTCACTCAAAGAAGCTAAAGGACCTGGCATAGGATCAGAAGCAGAGTCCTCCTCCTTCGAACCAGATAGCACCTCTGCCGCTCCTTTCTCTGCTTCCAGGGACCCTTGGTGGCCCATTTTGCAAAAACTGCAGTCCAGCACCACTTCACTCCTGACCTCCGGATAAGGCGTTGTGCCACTGTCACGTACGCGCCTTGGGTGGGGACACTCCTAGAACATGTGCACACACAATGACAAAAGTTCTGCTTGTCCGCCATCAATATACAACCTGCAACAATATAGCAATGTATTTCAAGCCCACAATTCATATGCAGCAATTATGATTCCCCTTCCCAAGTTGTCCAGGGGAAAACTATACTGTGAGTGGTATTGCTGTGGTGCTCTGGTATAGACTCAGACACACTTACAATATGGAGCGCCTAGAAAAGAGGGACATTAGGATGAAAAATAGGGACATTGGAATGGAAGAGAGTGATAGAGTGATTTGGACCCAAATTAGAGACTGCTCCAATTAAATACGGACATTTGCAGGTACGCAGTTGCACTTCATGCATGTTAGAGTTATAGAGATTTTTTTGTCTCTCCATTGACTGTTTCACTATTACTATCTTTTATAGTGGCCCCAAGTTACCTGGGAACATGTTGTGAACAAAGTTGTGAAAGGTAACAAATGAGTTAAAGGTAAAGCATTGTGGAACATTTTTCTGCTAATCCTATGGTGGCTGCTGACCTTCCCCCCTTCTCATGTTATATAGGTTACTTTATAATATACTCAACAAGGAGATTCAGTTTTGGCAGAATTGGCATAATTCAGACGAATTTGTTCGGATTGCCAATTCAACTGAAAAACTGCATGCTGCCACATGCCTTAATGAACACTACAGGCACCAAAACAACTTAATCTAAATTAAGCTGTTTGGTGCCAAGCACTCTCTTACCTCAAGGGGTTAAACCATTCAAGAAAAGTTTAACTCCGAAATTGCCTTCAGCGCCACTCCCCCCTTCCCTTAACCCGTGCATTATTTGGCTTCTGAAATTTTACTTTCAGTAAGCGCAGAGTGCCGTCGGGCAGGTGCGCCGCTGGTTGACTGAGAGCTGTCCGCTGATGCTGTCAGCCAATTGGTGACTCCCCATTCACAAACGTGTTTTGCAAAATGTACGTTTCGTTACAAGCCAGTTTTGTTAATGGGGAGCCACTGCTTGGCTGAGAGCATCACGTCAGCAGGGCCCCTGCCTGGTGGTACTCTGTGCTTCCTGCAAGTGAAATTTTAGAAGCCAGATCCTGCGCTGGGGGGAGCTGAGATCAGCTCTGGAGGCAACTTCAGGGTTAAACCATTCGAGAACGGCTTAACCCTTTGAGATAAGATTTTTCCCAGTGGCATCTAGCAACATAAGAATTTCATTTACATGAGATTGAGATCAGAGCACTCTGGCAGAGCTTATATAGTGTGTGAAAACCCTTATAAAGCTAAATGGAGCCCTCAATGTGTGAAGATGTAATTTATTTTTTTTATGCGTTGTGACTTGAATTTTGTTTGCCACATTATTTTACAAATGTTTTATTTTATTTTTTTTAACATGTTTTGATTTTTTTGGCCTTCTAATGGCAAGTATACTTTATTTATTTATTTTAACAGGTATTACATTAATTGGGTCCCCCTCAATTTTATTAGGGTGAGGGGTAGGTAGACTTTATTTTATTTGTGGGGTGGCTATAGGAATATTGACCCATATTCACAGGGATGGACATAACTGTTTTAGGGGTAGACAATATTATAACGACATCCAGGGTAGGAGCTGGAGGGGCATCAGGTCCCCCATTGTTTATCAATATGACGCCCTCCTGCACTATTATCTATTTAGAGACAATGCCGCAGCTCAAGGGAACAGTATGTCCCCCGCGCCTTATTAATTTAATTAATCTGATTTAAATTGGCTCCACGATGGGTCCTGCACTACAGCCGCACACCACGCGAGCCCAGATGCATCGAAGATTGTCCTCCTCGTGCACACACTAGCAAGATTGCAGTGCCGGTCGGATCACCCAAGGTCTTGCTCTGCAGAACTCTGACAGTTCGTCCAGGTGATACAGGACTACAGCGGTGTCTCCAAAGGAGTCAGAGTGGCATGTGGTGCCCGCCATCTTGTAAATGCTTAAATTTCAGATGTGTGTTCAGCAGGTAGCCACGTGCACTCAGCAGTATGAGGGAGCCTCTAGGCGGTAAACCGGGATCACCCCCACTGTTCCAGGAGGTTGAGGGGGGGGGGCAGATCATGAACGGAGATCGTCCGTTTCTCCATTCCCCCGGATTCACCAGGCCACAAAGCCTGCTCTTATTGCGTCGGAAACGTGGACCTTCAGGGGCATCAAACACGCTCCAATGTTATCCCGATGGGTTCAGGAGCACCCTAAATTTATTAGGGGTCAATGAGGAGGGTATACTTTTTGGCAAAAGTGTTTTTTATAAGAGTATGTGCCGGAGTTCATACAAGAAGCGTGCCCCCAGTCACTAGTATTTTTTTATTACTGTTCACTGTTTAGGAGAGATGCCCACACTCACACACATGGCTTGGCAAGTGGGGCATAGTACTTGTACTAATGTGGATGTCACATTGACCCCAAAAGCTTTTTAAAATTGTTATTTAATTTGTTAATGTGGTAGTTAGCTAGCAAGTGCTGGCCAACTGCCACATGATTAACACTCGTGCCACTGAGGTGTTAATAACAAATAACCTGGAGCGTGTTGTAGTTAGCCCAAGCTACCAAACATGGTAAGACCAGTACAGACGAGCAGCAATGTGTCTCACTTAGTTCATGTTCTGGCCCACAGCAAAGAAAAAGCAGAGGCTTCCTGCGCAGACCATGGCTCGATTTAATACACTTTCCCAATGATTTAGTAATATTAGAAAAACTTTCCAAATGATTTATTTACATAAGTCCCCATTACAGTCTATAGGAATGTTTTCATATAATCAATTCCAAGTTACGGAATTCAAACAACCAGAGATTTCCCCAAAATCCAGACAAATGACAATTCATTTGAAACTGAATGCACAAGTCTAATGTGTTTATTAGTCCCTTTTTCTCGAAATATAGACCTTTATGCAATATGTATTTAGTATTACGTGAATATAAAATATTGAGATACATAACATATGAGACAGGGAAACGCAATGCATTCATGATACAAGTATGTAGTTCTATTATATATAACAGATTGTATTATGAATGATTCATGCCTTTAACCCCTTAAGGACACATGACGTGTGTGACATGTCATGATTCCCTTTTATTCCAGAAGTTTGGTCCTTAAGGGGTTAATGGACACTCTGGATATAAAGAACAAGGTTCATGCAGGTTGTACACCTATTTCACTCAGTAGGACCCATAAAAGTTTTCCCTCCTATTTTATTGTCTGCCATTGTGAGACACCGTTTGGTGCTTTAATGAAAATGCTTACCTGAGTGTGTGGAATCTGAATAGACAACCTCTGGGCTTGCTGATTTCGAGTTCAGTACTGCGGTTGTAGTCTCTCTGATGTTTTTAAGCAGATAACACCATGTGATCTCAAAAGGGCCATTGAAAGTCATGTGTCAGTATTTGCAGATAACACAAAACTAGGTGCGGTAATACAGTGTAAGCAGGATATTATTTCTCTATAGAGAAATTTGGATGACATAAGGGACCGTGCAAACATGAATTAAAACAACCTCTTGTGTAAAACAAAGTTTACAACAATGTTTCGAAAATGTTTTTTTTTTTTTTTTTTTAAAGTGTGTTAATGCCAAGATGGTGGACATAATAGCAGCCCCACAGCCTCTCTGCTGCAACACTAAGAAAATAATGCAGTCAGACACAGCAAAACTCTGTTACAATGATTGATTAGCTGATGCATTTGTAATTGTCATATTTATTAAATGATATTAAGGTGGAAGTTTGGTTATTTCATAATGCAATTCATCTCTCTCTCCCCGGGCTATATTCAATATAACATAGTTGGGATGATGCAGTGTGAATGCACTGGGAAGGTACCAAATTATCTTTGCCAAATAGGAAGGTGGCGTTCTGACTTGAGGGAATTACTTTGTGAAAAGGCTAAACTAGTGCGAACTAAACTGGTTGTGCAGTGAGGGCTTAAACCTATAGAGAAAAAAAACACAATCTAATGGGCTTTCTTCACCAATTAGACCAGATTTAGTAATCCTGAGGTGAGGCAGATTTTACCTCCATAGTTTTTTTTAGCATTACCTACATGCAAGGCTTTAAATACAATTTTTTCCAACAGATTCTTTTGAGTGTTCTTGTAGAGATGCATGACTTGTTAACTTGTGGGATAGACTAACTCAACTGCCACTTATCTAATCTTATAAAAAAAAATCACTATGCAATGACATTAACTCACAAAGGGAAACTATAGACTAGGAATACAAAACGCTGCTCCCCAGCGCATAAGGGTTAAAAATCCTTTGTTCACTTGAATCCATCGCCAATGTCCCTCTGCATTGGTTCAGTCTCCGCCTGCACTCCTCCTCCACTGACATCAGCTGACATCGGAGACATAATGCGTATGTGCAGCGAGTACCACAATCGCATTAGGACAACACCATAGGAAAGCATTGAATCAATGCTTTCCTATGTGTTTTTAGCTGATTCTGGATGTCCTCATGCATAGCGTGAGGATGTCGAGCGTCAGTTAGGCGACCAATAATCACTCAATGACCCGGAAGCGTCTCTCGAGGTAGAGTTAAGGCTGTAATGTAATTATTGCAGTTTCTCAATATCTGCAATAATTACCATTGCAAGGTTAAACTAACAGGGGCACTGCACCCAGATTATTTCAATGAGCTGTAGGGGCCCTTTTAACTTTTCACTGTATTAAATAACTTTGCTCTGCATGTAGTTAATTCATTTTGTTTTATTCACAAATCAGGAGTTAACTTTTGGTTTCTGTTAATAAAAATCAAAAAAATAAAATATAAAAAACCTAACACTAGACTGAATGATTTATTGATGTAGAAACTCTGGATTAAATCCTTTGCGTTTTCTCCGAACAGTTTTAAGTAGTTTCGGAGGGGGGGAAGCCATTTGCTGGCACCCTAAACATATCCTCTCTGCTGAAGAAGGAATAATGAGAAACATTGTTTTCTCATTATCTGTCCGAAATATTTGAACTTTCTTAGTGCTCTGTGCAATAAAGAGCTAAAAGCACTCTTGTATTGGAAGATTGCAGTTAACCCTTTAAGCAATGCTAAAATTAACACAGGGTTCAAACAAACTGGAGACACTTTGCCCAATGCTTCCTAGCACAGTATTATAACAATAAGCTGTATAGTTATTGGAGTGTACCTTACATTTTCTTATAGTCGGGTATACATTTTTCCAATACCTGAATTGAGCTGGAAACAACTGAGTGAATTATTAATACTTTTAACGTACATAGACATAAACACTGTGTGAAGATTACAGTTGTGTACTGCATAATGGGACAGGGAGAATTTATCCCTTTGGTCTTTTGTCTTAATTAGTAGAATTTACCTGGAAGTCAGTGTGCGAACAATGGGTGGGCTTTGTGTGTGGGGGTATTGAGTATACACAATCCAAATTGAATCCCTTGGAAGTCTCATCGTTCCTGTGTTATTCATTTCTTTGAGGGTGATTTAAAGATCAATGGGTCTTTTCCAAAATTATGGGTGTAGAGACGTGTCACATTGGTAGGGTCACATCTACAAATTTCACAGTTTTACTGTATATTTACCAACACAAGTTTAGTTGTACAATAAAATGTAGAATCAACATTTTCTACAGAGCTATACAGCAGTGCTACAATATACACATTAAAAGCTCTGTAGAATATGTTGGTTTTACATTTTATTGTACAACTAAACTTGTGTTGGTAAATATACAGTAAAATTATTTTATATATATATATATATATATACATATATATATATATATATATATATATATAAAAATAAATATATATATATATGCATATATATATGTATATACACACAATACCTTGCGTCCTGAACTCACAGCTCCTGGTCTTGTCTATACCTTGGTGCAACCTCCGGCCTTTTGTATAAAATACCACGATGGAGAGCACTCACAGGACTCGTAATAGTTGTAAGATGCTTTTATCCAGCAAATATTCATAACCACTAGTGTCGACGTTTCAGTTCAACCGTATTTTTTTCTGTGAAAAGTCCGGTTGGAATGAAACGTCGACACTATTGGTTTAAAATATTTGCTGAATAAAAGAATCTTACCACTATTACAAGTCCTGTGAGTGCTCTCCATCGAGGTATTTTATATACATATATACATACATACACTCTAAGAAGGGCACTCACTGGTCTTCTTAATTTGCAAAATGTATTCACCAATGTTCAGTAACTTTACAGTATCATCAACGTTTCAGTCCTCATCCAGACTTTCATCATGAAAGGCAGGAGGAGCACCTTGGCAAGTAAAATTGAAAAGTGAGTACAGAACCGTGTTTTTTTTGTGTATATATATATATACAAAAATATATATATATTTTTTTTATTATTATTTATTTTATTTTTTTTAATTTTATTATTTTATTTTTTTTTTAGATAAATGCCACCCTATATAATATGCTATTTTATTTCCTGATACTGGCAATTTTTCAATTAATAATCAAGGCTCCCCAGATGGTAAATTGGGAGTGTGACTGGGCAAACTATTGAGCAGTGTGCCTGCAAATGTATTGTAAAAGCTATGCAATAGCAATGATTAGTTTACTATGATAATAATAATGCTATAGAAGGCCCACATCAAAGAAAATACTTAATGTACACCAACAAACTCATGCATTACAACATAAATGTAATCACCATCAGTAATTACTCTAACAGTGTTCTTCACAAACATCTGACTGCAAAATCTGGACATTGTTGATGGAATTTAACAATGTCAGGATTTTGTAAGTCAGGCACTGAACAGGCCTGAATTTGGTCCAAATTTCATCTGGACCGAACGCTGCTGGAAGGCTGAAATCTAGACCACATGAATTAAATCCGGGCCGGGATTTAAAATAATAAAATCAATCTGAACTATTTGCACACTGCCAGCACTAGCAGTTAAAAATCTTTGGCAGGGAGCTGGTTAATTATGTGGCAACTGGCCAATGCTTGCAAGCCAGCTGCCAAATTAAAAAAAAAGTGTAATGTTCTGGTATTGACAATATAAAAATAACAGACAGTTAAGAGGGAATAAGAACAATACGTGAATAAGCTCTAAAACTGGAGGAAAAGGATTTCACCTAATCCTATAAACAGTAGAAAGAATGCACCAAAAAGTGACGGTCTCCAGGAGCTAGAATAGTATGTGATGAAATGAATATAAATATAAAAGTACTCTATAGAGTGGGTGTTACCTAAAATTAAGGACCTTATAATACAATAAGAAACACAATTTAAAAAAAAAAGTGTTCAATCACAAAGCAGCACAATAAAAATCATAATAAGAAATAATCATTGAATAACTAGATAAATCCCAATAACTGGTCCAGGATGCTTCCAAATGATTTAAAGGTCCACAATATTGTCATAAAAAAACAAATTGCAGTAGTATAAAAAAAAATATGTTATAATCAAATAGCAGCACAGAATGATAATATAATTAATAGCAACAAAATTAGAAACAGGATTTTAAAAAGTAACCAATTCACTGAGTAGCTGAATAGAACTTAAAGGGACACCATAGTCACCTGAACAACTTTAGCTTAATGAAGCAGTTTTGGTGTATAGAACATGCCCCTGCAGCCTCACTGCTCAATCCTCTGCCATTTAGGAGTTAAATCCCTTTGTTTATGAACCCTAGTCACACCTCCCTGCATGTGACTTACACGGCCTTCCATAAACACTTCCTGTAAAGAGAGCCCTATTTAGGCTTTCTTTTTTTCAAGTTCTGTTTAATTAAGATTTTCTTATCCCCTGCTATGTTAATAGCTTGCTAGACCCTGCAAGTGATTAAAGTTCAATTTAGAGATTGAGATACAATTATGTAAGGTAAATTACATCTGTTTGAAAGTGAAACCAATTTTTTTTTTCATGCAGGCTCTGTCAATCATAGCCAGGGGAGGTGTGACTAGGGCTGCATAAACAGAAACAAAGTGATGACAGTGAATTGAGCAGTGAAATTGCAGGGGAATGATCTATACACTAAAACTGCTTTATTTAGCTAAAGTAATTTAGGTGACTATAGTGTTTCTTTAATAGTCCAAAATAATTGTAGACTACAATAATTGTCCACTTAATGTAGTATAAGTAGCCTAGCCCCAACTTGTAGTAACAATGCAGAGTTAAGTAGCACTTATGTCCTTAGTATAGTTTAATATGAAAAGATGTAGCAACAGTCCAAAATAGATACACTTAGCAATTTAGTATAGAAAAAACTAAATGCTCTAATATTCAAATACAAGGTGATGGTGTTAAGTTCTTGTTAGTTGTGTTAAGGTTATTGTAAATAGTCACTTGAAGCTGAATTGATAAATAAGAATAGCAAATTTATTGAAATATATAAAAGACATCAAATATTAAAAATCACTGTGAAATACCAAGGTAGGTGGATATTCTATTAAGTCTCAGATGTAAAAAAGTAGAAAACCTGTAATCCAGACCCGGATGGATGTGGATTGAATTAGAGTTCCTTCTCCTTTGTATCCGGTGAGGACGGCGTGTGGGTTCCTATGTGCTCCACCTCCGACCTCAAATCGAGGGGTGGGCTGTGAACTCACGGAGAAGATACCAATGGTACGGATACCGGGTCAGGGATGTTACAATCAACAGAAATATTTGCAGAGACTTAAATTTCCTCCTCCCAGTTTCAGTCAGATAGATCGCCTTACGTGTTTCGTAGGGTGGCACTACTTCATCAGAGGTTTGTAATTTTTTTTATCAGCAATAGTTTATATATAAAAAAATTTTTTATTTTAAATTGTGTTTCTTATTGTATTATAAGGTCCTTAATTTTAGGTAACACCCACTCTATAGAGTACTTTTATATTTATATTCATTTCATCACGTATTATTCTAACTCCTGGAGACCTTCCCTTTTTGCCACATTAAAAAAGTTTACAAAAATCAATAATTAAGTAAATAAATAAATACCCTTTGTGGGTCAATAAGAATGTTAATCACCTCCCATGCTGAAAGTTGGGACATGTCTGCTGAATGTTTAATGTTTAATCCTAGTGACTGGGCAGCTATTGCTATTGCTGCCCAGTTGCAATAAAAGGCCTAATCCCATGGGTATGAGGCCTGAGATATAATTCAAGCAGGGGATTCGCTGTGGGCATAAAGTAGAGGCTAGTCTAAGTATTCATGGGCAGGGCCGCCACCAGAAATTTTGGGGCCCCTAACTCAGCTCAGGGTCTCCAATCCCGCCCACAGGGTCCGCCTCCAAATCCCGCCCACAGGAATACACACAGACACAAAAACACACACTGATACAAAAGGACACAGACACACACACACACACACACAAAAATACATACTAACAGACACACATACTGAAACAGAAATACACGCATATAGGCATACGTACTGACACACACATACTGAGACATACACACATATACAGACACACAGGCATACATAGTGACAGATAGACACATACTAACATACATATAGACACACATGCATGAGGACTTACACATACATACACCGACATTACATACATACACACAGACATACATTAATTCATACTGGCATACATACATATATACATACATACAGACATACTGACATACACACACAGACAGTCACAGACATTCTGACATACACACAGACATTCTGACATACACACAGACATTCTAACATAGACACAGACATACTGACATACGTACAGACATTCTGACATACACACAGACATTCTGACATACACACAGACATTCTGACATACACACAGACATACTGACATACATACAGACATACTGACATACTGACATACACACAGACATACTGACATACATACAGACATACTGACATACACACAGACATACTGACATACATACAGACATACTGACATACACACAGACATACTGACATACATACAGACATTCTGACATACACACAGACATACTGACATACATACAGACATTCTGACATACACACAGACATACTGACATACTGACATACATACATACAGACATACATACATAACAATACACACACTCTAATAGTCTGTGCAGAAAAGTTTCCGGATTTTCCATATCCATTACATCCAGTGGATTTAGTGTGTGACCCCCCTATAGGAGTAGGTGGTGGCAATTTCAAAGTGAATTTCCTACCTACATCTTGTGAGTGTACTCGAGAACGTGTCTGTGATTGCATATTTGTAACAGTCTTCACTATGTTTTATTAATTTTTATAGGTTCAGACAGCGTCTTCCCCTATCTGTGTATCCATACATACATACATACATACAGACATACATACGGACATACATACAGACATACGGACATACATGATACAGACATTCTGACATACATACAGCCATTCGAACATGCACACAGACATTCTAACATGCACACAGACATTCTAACATGCACACAGACATTCTAACATACACACAGACATACTGACATACACACAGACTAACATACACACAGACACACTGACATACACACAGACACACTGACATACACACAGACATTCTAACATGCACACAGACATTCTAACATACATACAGGGCCGGCCTTAGGGGTGTGCGAGCTGTGCGGCCGCACAGGGCGCCATGGTGCAGGGGGCGCCCTGCGGCCGCATAGCTCACACGGCATATCTGTTAGCCGCAATGCTAACAAGGCATTTGCCTTGGGCGGCATTTTCCAGGGGGCGGCAAAAAAAGCCGACCCCCAAATGCCCAAGGCAAATGTCTTGTTAGCCTTGCGGCTAACAGACATGCCGGGCTGCTGGGCGGTCGGGCGGCACTGGCAGGCGGCTGGCGAGGGAGCACTTCCTCTGAGCTGTATGCTCAGCTCCCTCGCGCGCCGCAGAGTGAGGCTGGGAGCCGGAATATGACGTCATATTCCGGCTCCCAGCCTCACTCTGCGGCGCGCGAGGGAGCTGAGCAAACAGCTCAGAGGAAGTGCTCCCTCGCCAGCCGTCCGCCAGCGCCGCCCGCCCAGCCCAGCAGCTACTGGACCACCAGGGAGGAAGAGACCCCCCCCAGCATTCCCAAAGGTAAGGAGGCTGGGGGGGTGTCTAAATAAATTTAAAAAAATGTGTTAATGTGGGTGAGTGGGTGTGTATGTTAGTGTGTGTGTGTGTGTGTGTGTATGTTAGTGTGTGTCTGTGTATGTTAGTGTGTGTCTGTGTCTGTTAGTGTGTGTGTCTGTGTATGTTAGTGTGTGTCTGTGTATGTTAGTGTGTGTCTGTGTATGTTAGTGTGTGTCTGTGTCTGTTAGTGTGTGTGTGTCTGTTAGTGTGTGTGTGTCTGTTAGTGTGTGTCTGTGAGTGTGTTTGTCTGTTAGTGAGTGTTTGTGTCTGACTGTGTGTGTGTGGCTGTCTGCCTGTGTGTGTGTGACTGTTTGCCTATGTTTGTGTGTGTGTGTGTGTGAGACTGTCTGCGCGTGTGTGTGTGTGTGACTGTCTGCGTGTGTGTGTGTGTGACTGTCTGCGTGTGTGTGTGTGACTGTCTGCCAGTGTGTGTGTGTGTGTGTCTGTCTGTGTGTGCCTCTGTGTGTTTGGCTGTCTGCCTGTGTGTTTGTGTGTGGCTGTCTGCCTGTGTGTTTGTGTGTGACTGTCTGCCTGTGTGTGTGTGTGTGTGTGTGTGACAGGGTGTGTGGGAAGGGGTAAGGAGTGGGGGGGGGGGCGCTGTGAAGATTTTTTGCACAGGGCGCCCAAATGCCTAAGGCCGGCCCTGCATACATACAGACATTCTAACATACATACTGACATTCTAACATACATACAGACATTCTAACATACATACAGACATTCTGACATACATACAGACATTCTAACATACATACTGACATTCTAACATACATACAGACATACATTCTAACACACATACTGACATTCTAACATACATACAGACATTCTAACATACATACAGACATTCTAACATACATACTGACATTCTAACATACATACAGACATTCTAACATACATACAGACATTCTAACATACATACTGACATTCTAACATACATACAGACATTCTAACATACATACAGACATACAGACATTCTAACATACATACAGACATACAGACATTCT
Source organism: Pelobates fuscus (assembly GCF_036172605.1). Taxonomy (NCBI): domain Eukaryota; kingdom Metazoa; phylum Chordata; class Amphibia; order Anura; family Pelobatidae; genus Pelobates; species Pelobates fuscus. The sequence goes on from NC_086318.1 coordinate 258,035,444, forward strand.
AACATACATACTGACATACATACATGCAGACATACATACATTCTGACATACATACAGACATACATACATTCTGACATACATACAGACATACAGCTAATTTTTCTTACCTTTTTTTGCAGGTGGAAGGCTGTGGCTGATGGGAGTCGGCGTGGCTCCTGCGGGCTGCGGCCTGTCTTTCCTGCCTCCCACGCGGCGCTGAGGGGAGGGGAGGGAGCTGGGAGGAAGTGACGGCCACTTCCTCCCAGCAGTACTTTGCGGTTGGTATTTTTTTTTAAAGGGCCCGGTCGCGCTATATCACGGCCGCAGCGCTGACCGGGCCCCTGAAGATACAGGGCCCATGGGGTGGCCCTAAGTGAGTGGGCCACCTGATGGGCCCCATCAGCATGCGCTACATGTGGGGCCCGGGCGGCCGGGCCCCCCAGGGCCGCCGGGCCCGTGACAACCGTTATGGTTGTCACCCCCTGATGGCGGCCCTGTTCATGGGGGAGCACCTAATGTCATGGATGGGACTCTAATAGTGAAATAAATGGCAGGGACCTACTCTGCCCCAGTCCCTAACCATAGGTGGTGGGTGGGTGTCCTAATTAATCATAAAATAGAGGGGGTTAAAACCTCTTTATTTACTCACCTTATCCCAGCGCTGATGTCCCTTGGCACTGGACCGATGTTTCGAGCCCTCCGACGTCCCTTGTTGAGTGGGTTCTAATGCGCATGCGCGGCAAAAATAGGACTCTGGAGGTCCACACACAGCATGAGCACAGCATGAGGACATCCAGCATCAAATACTGGACCAAAGGTCCATTTCAATTCAGGAAGCCCTCTAGTGGCTCTCTGGTAGCCAGCCCCTGGAGGCAGACTTAGAGCTGCGATGTAAACATTGCAGTTTCTCTGGAACTGCAATGCTTAAAGGACTACTATAGGTGTATATATTTTCCTCAGATTTTTTGTCATACATGAGCTCTGGTGGATGGTTGTGCTTTTACACTGCAGATGATTTCCACACCTGTGTGCCCATTATAAAGACATAAAAAAAAGACACGTGGAAAGCATCTGGAGTGCAAAAGTGGAGCCATGACAGTTTTGTAGCCTGCCAGTCTGCTTGTTAGACACTTTTCTGTTATGCTATCTCATACCTTATCTTTCCCTTACTTACAAGTATACTTATACCTGCCTAAATTCAGAATGCTTGACACTCATTCAGAATCCTAGCCTCAATATTACCATGCCCTTAACTGTATATGTGTTTTCCATAACCTTTCTCTGTCAGCAAAAAAGTGATTGCATCTTACCAACTCCCATATGGTCAAAACAATGACAGCAGTCCTTATCTGTTATCTATAGAAATACACATTCTTAAATTATAAAACATTAAAAATCTGATCCTAACTTCATATAAATCATATACTACATGAACATTTAAAGCTGCTTTAAGGGACTGCTGTCATTGCCTTTCACACAAGTCAGTTAGTAGGAGGAGTAAGTAGCTTCTAACTTTTAGGCTTGCCTAGTTGCAAAGCCTATAGCACATGTTCTCAGGTTCAGCATCACAAACAGAGGAATTTAAATCAATGGTAATTACTTTCTCGAGGCGGGGGTACTTCTTTAAAAACATTGGCCTACAGAATATTATTACGAGCCCTTATTATTACAGCAGAGCTTGTTGTTATGAATATAAAAAAAATTCAAATCTGATTTGATCACTACCCCTAAACATTACTCTAACCATAAATGTTATTGTTACCTTAAATGGAAGCTAATACTCATCAATACTCAAGCATACTGTTTAATAGTCCTTAACCCCAATTAGAAGCATAGCTATGGGGCGCAGAGGGCAGCTACCACCACGTGCAGGTCTGATGGAAGCGCCTTTCTGGTGTCATAAGCACAGTGGCAAACACCCAATGGGGGGTACCTAGGGAGCTTGAGGTCTGCCCCTCCAGACTGTGTGTTTTGTTCCCTCGAGTGGATAAGAACATTGCCATTGCAACACTCTGATTCTTAACCCAATGTTGGCCGGAGAGAGCTGTACCCAGTAGATGCACTTGCCAAAGATTCAGACTAGATACAGAGCCTACTGGATCACCAGGGATCAAATTTCCTCCCTCCCCCAAGGTAATCTAGTTCCATTCCCCTACACTTCTGCCCCTCTTCCCTACCACCTCTACACTACAGCTTCAATCCCCTACACAGCAACCCCTGTTCCCCTCTACACTACAACTCCTCTTACACCTTGTATTCCACCACCAGCCTACAGCTACTCTCACCCTCTACTGTACAGTCCCTTTACACCATACACTACAGCTTCATTTTCCCATGCTGAAGTCCCTTTCGCCCACCCTACATCTGCTTTTCCTCCCCACACACTCTAAAACCCCTATTCACAGATTACAGGTCCTATCCTCTCCACGTACTACACCATAAATAGCCTTCTCCACACACACTATAACACAAACAGCCCCATTCCCATTCACACACTCAACCCCACAAGCAGCCTGTCCCCTCAGACACAACTCTACAAGCAGCATACTGTGATCATTTAGCTAGAACAAATAGCACATAGAGCTTATAGGCCTACAAGCATGCAAGATTGCAAGCAGCATACCCACAAACACGCAATACCTCAAGCCACATCCCCCCCTACACATGCATTCCTACAGATATGCAACATCACAAGCAGTATTATTGCAAACATACAACACATCAAGTAGCATTCCCACACAGTGGCATCTCTAGGATTTATCCATGTCTCTGTTCCCCTCACTTTCATGTCTTTTCTCCCCCCTTCTTCCATGTCGTGGATGTCATTTGTATTGTATGTAGTGTGTGTATTGAATACATTGTGTGTGTGTGTGTGTGTGTGTGTGTGTGTGTGTGTGTGTGTGTGTGTGTGTGTGTGTGCGTAGTGGATGCAGTGTCTGTGTTTGTGTAGTGTAACTAGTGATGTGTGGTGGATGCAGTGTGAATAGTGGATGCAGTGTCTGTGTATTGGATGTAGTGTATGTGCATGTAGTAATGTATGTGTAGTGCATGTAGTGTTGGATAACTGCTGGGGGGTGAGCAGTTTTAATTAAATTGGGCTTGACCCCCCTCCCTGCCTCTGACGTGTGGGCTGGAAGGGGGGGACAGTGTGAAGGAAGGTGACAGTAAAGCAGGGCAGTGTGTAGGAATTATAGCAGGGCAGTGTGTAGGAAGGTGATAGTATGGGGTGCATTGTTTAGAAAGGTGACAGTGTGGGGGCAGTGTGCTGCTTTGTCTGGTCATATTGACAGCCACTAGAAATGCTTCAATGTGACTGACAGAGTAAAAATCTCTATGAGGAGAATTGAATTGGATGTTGGCATTGGCAGAGGATGCCATGCCTCCTCTGTGATGTCGCAGGAAATCTTCAACGCATAAGTAAAACATGTAATGTTATTCTTTTATATGGTAAACAGGGGTGTGGGGGGGGGGGGAGGGGGTATTTTTAAGTATGGACAGGGGCACTAAAGTATTAGGCATACAGATAATGATTTAGTGTTCCTTTGTTCCTTTAAATTATTGTTATATTTATTACTTGTAGTATTTATATAGTGCCAGCATATTCTGCATCACTTTACAATTAGATAGTAGGATATAAAAAACAAATATGTATTGACATACAAATAGTGTTGACAGAAGCAAGAAGTTGAGAGGGCCCTGCAACAAGCTTACAATCAAGAAAAGTCAAGCTCTTGTCAATTTCTGTTTATTAAAATTAATTGTCAGTCTAAGTATTTAGGAAAAACTTAGCAGAAATGGTGCTGGCACTATCATACCTGTGGGTATTTTACATCAGCTCACAGGTGCTCAAATTCTAAAATTAGCAAAAGAGATACTATTTTATACATCTGCAATTCCATACTATTAGAACCAGCAGGAAACATAATTTGTATACAGATGTTAACCTGGTAAGGACCCATGACATAAATATAAGTCATAACAAACAAGAGTTAAAGATCCTACATGGAAAGGGATTTCCTTCTAATTTAAGGACCAAACTTCTGGAATAAAAGGGAATCATGACATGTCACACATGTCATGTGTCCTTAACCCCTTAAGGACACATGAAATGTGTGGCATGTCATGATTCCCTTTTATTCCAGAAGTTTGGTCCTTAAGGGGTTAAGGGGTTAAACACCATTGAGAAATGTAGCTAAAGCTACCAGATTACTAAGCAAGAGTGACCTCTAGTGGATTTCGAACCAAATTCTACATGGTTACAACGTTACTTAGGCTGAAAAGAGGAATGATTTAAAAACCATAGCAAGATTACATGGCACCCACTCATCCCTTTGTGTGTACCTCCTCGCCCTTCTTGTGTGTTTCTTCTAATCCCTCTTTCAAACTACTTCTTTTGTATCTCTTAAACTTCTTACCCCTTTTTGTATCATACATAGACATGCAATCATACATGAACTCACATACATGGACACACAGTCACAGACATACACAGACACACAATCACACACTCGTAACATAAATGATTACAAGATTAAACACACCGTCATTTATACATACATATAACCTAGACACACAGTCACATGCATGCACACAGTCCAATGCACAAAGTCAAACAGACATACACAGTCATATGCACAGGCATATAGTCACATACACACTCACAGTCAAACATCCAGACGCACTGTGTCAGACACAGTCACACAGTAATAAGGTGCCCACAGTCAGACACATACACTTTGTAACCTACAGTTATACAGGCAAACATACACATGCACACACTGCACAGTCTTACACATTGTTACAGGTGCACACACACAGAGTCAGATATCACACAAATAATCACGATAGTGGCAGAACTAATGTAGAGAGGGGCATGGTGCAAGAAATTATTTTGGGCCCCGCACTAGTGCAAGAGTGGCCAAAAGGTAGATCTACTATTTGCCTCTCCTTACGGGGTTGTATTTGTGAGCAGTGTTTATATGTTTGAATATAAGCATGTTTTTTGTAGAATACATGTCTGTGGATGTAGGGGTGTATTTGTATGTACTGTTGCCATTGGAATGCAGTAGCGTACTTGTGTGTAGTGTATGTGTTTAAATGCAGGGGTGTTTTGTATGTGATGTTTGCATTTGTTTGCCGGGGTGTGTATGTATGTAGTGTTGGTTTTTAAATGTGGCTGTACATTTGTGTGTAGTATTGATGTTTGAATGAAGAGGTGTGTTTGTATATAATTTTGAAGTTTGAATGCAGGGGTATGTTTCTAATGCTGTGTTGGTGTTTGATTGCTGGGATGTATGCACACATACACGCACACATACACGTACACTGTCACATACATACTTACACAGATATACATTAACACACACATTCAGACACACACATATAAACACACTGGCACATACACACACATTCAGACTCACACTAACACAATCACACTCAGATACACACCCTGACACACAGATGCACACACTGACACACGCAATCACACTCAGATACTTACACTGACACATATACACAATGACACACAGATACACAGACTTCCATATACACACACTGAGACACAGAAACTGACGTACACATACATGTCATAACTTTTATATTTGCAGCCATCGTCCTGTTAACATTTGTGTGCAGGAGGGTGGCTTACTTGGGGTACTGCTGCTAGCTGAGGTTGATTGGAGTATGTGGTCTGCAGAAGCTCTCTCATCTAGCTTCTCTCCCGCAAGCTGCCGCTGCCGCCACCTCTCCCTACCGTGTGGGCTCTCTCCTCATAACTGAGTGGAAGTGACCTGCTCTCACTTCCTCCCAGCACTGCCAATACAACTGGGACCCTCTTGCGCTCTTAAACGGCCAAAGTGTCTGTTCACCAGTGCCCATTGGGTGGCCCTAAGTGCACTGGCAACCCGATGGGCCCAGAAATAGTGAAATTGTAGTGTAGCGCTTAAAAAGTTCAAAGAACAGATAAACCAACCAATCTGCAAAATTTAGCTCTTAAAGTGTCTGGTTACCTGTATGAATCTTCACAAAACACTCTTTCATGTGCCCGTGCACTTAGAATGTACCCTTAAAAAACATTTGAACATGTGATATAAAATCTTCTAAGGTGCTTAGTATATTTATGGGGAAAAATGTTTATGTGCAAATCTATAAAAAACTTTACAAACGTAGCCTTTGTGACCAAAGTGCCAATCAATTCAAATTCTGTGCCAATATCAAATTTATAAACACTTAGCAGCAGTTCTCTGCATGAATACGTCCTCAAGAACATAAAAATAGAAAAACAAACAATAGTGAAGACAGTTTTAAACAGTATATGGGGTAACTTTCCAATTTTCCCCTTAGACCTCCACTCACATTTACTAGAGTAAACTCCTTCTCTCTTGTGTCTGGTAAATTCAGGCTTCGGCAATAAAACAGATAGAAAACACAATCTCATGTAGAATATCAAAACTACATAAAGAATTAAAATATATAAAATATCCACTCACATGTTATAGAGCCTTTTAATAGGCTCTATTTTTGTTGTAGCGTGCCTAATTGTAGGGGGGGGGGCGCCACCCCAGAGCTTCCAATGAAGGCAGATAGCAAATCGGATGTGAGTTAAAAATATTATTTATTCAATCCAATATTTAAAAAAATATACATAAATTTGCAATAAAATAATCACTGATTAATGTAACAAAGTCCACAGGGGAATCTTACTTGATATGCATTTCACCTGCTACATGCTTCCTCAGTTCATCTCCATGATCCCTGTGTATAAAGTCTCTTTTATGGTTGAGTCTAGTTCCCATCCAGTAGAAGGACCCTATCCTTTCTGAGGATAGGAAATAGCTTGGTCAGTGTGAGTAAGCTAGTTCATATCCTTCTAAAGGACCTTTTTGCCCCCTACTGGTCAGGTCCTGTATAGAGATTGGAACTATCCAGCTCACACTGAGAGAGCTAGTTCCTATCCTGCTAAATTACCTTTTTGCCCCTAGTGGTCAGGTCTTGTATAGAGATAGGAACTATCCTGCTCACAGTGAGAGAACTAGTTCCTATTCTGCTAAAGGACCTATTGCCCCATAGTGTTCAGGTCCTGTTAAAGGATAGGAACTAGCCAGTTCACAGTGAGAAATCTAGCTCTTATCCAGCAAAAGGACCTTCATAGCTTCAGCTCACACGGGTCCCTTACAGGGATAGTAATACCTAGTTCTTATACTGCTAAGGGACCTGTATACCTGCAGCTAACAATATTCCTTTACAGGGATAGGAACGAGACAGTTCACAGTGAGAAATCTAGTTCCTATCCAGCAAAAGGACCTTTATAGCTCCAGCTCACACAGGTCCTTTACCGGGATAGTTATTGTGGCGGACCGCATGGCACCACGACCAGGTGCCTCCACCAGTCACTGCTTCCTTAGTGCTTACCGAGTACCACAAGCACAGCACCAGACACCATCAGCACTCTAGTCCCCCCCTTACAGCGTTACAGCTTGGTTAGGGTCTCGCCGTCCTCCACCAACCCTGGACCCAAGACCAGGATCCAGCTTCAAGAGGGTAGACCTCTCCTCCAAGAAAGTGTAGCAATATGCTCTTAAAAGAGCAAGTGATCATAATCCCAGGGGGGAATAGTGATATAGCAATCCCTAGAGTAGTTACAGCCGTTTCCCCCACACATGAGATGACACTCTATGTTGAGGGTAAGTAGTTGGTAGTCACAACTGATGTAAGAGGCTGGCAAGCAAGCCCCTCCAAGAACCAGTGGCGAGGAACCTCGCCACAGTTATTATACTGCTAAGGGACCTTTACAGGGATAGGAACTAGACAGCTCACAGTGAGAAATCTAGTTCCTATCTAGCAAAAGGACCTTTATAGCTCCAGCTCACACAGGTCCTTTAACGGGATAGTTATTATACTGCTAAGGGGCCTTTATATCTTCAGCTAACAATGGGGATAGGAACTAGACAGTTCAGTGAGAACAGTGGTGTCGCTAGGGGGGGGTAGAGGGGGCCATGGCCCCCCCTACATCATGCTGTGCCCCCCCTTCCCCCCCAAATGCCGGCAATTTGCTGGCCATGTGCTTAAATTCTATTCCCTCGGACTGTAACAGTCTGTTACAGCCCGAGGGAATGCAGGACAGAGGGGCTGGAGCGCTGGGTGCTGTCTGTGGAGAGATGCTGGGGCCGGAGGGAGCACTGACAGGCTCCCCGGCACAGGCCCCACCCCCAAATGTGTGTGTGTGTATGGACTCAGCAGTCTGTGTGTGTGTGTGTATGGACTTAGCAGTCTGTGTGTCTGTGGGTGTATGGACTCAGCAGTCTGTGTGTGTGTTTGTGTGTGTGTGTGTGTGTGTGTGTGCACTCAGCAGTCTGTGTATGTGTGTGTGCATATGGACTCAGAAGTCTGTGTGTCTGTGTGTGTGTATGGACTCAGCAGTTTGTATGTGTGTATGGACTCAGCAGTCTGTGTGTGTGTGTGTTTGTGTGTGTGTGTGTGTGTATGGACTCAGCAGTCTGTGTGTGTATGGACTTAGCAGTGTGTGTGTCTGTGGGTGTATGGACTTAGCAGTCTGTGTGTATGTGTGTGTGTGTGTGTATGGACTCAGCAGTCTGTGTGTGTGTGTTTGTGTTTGTGTGTGTGTATGGACTCAGCAGTCTGTGTGTCTGTGTGTGTGTGTATGGACTCAGCAGTATGTGTGTGTATGGACTCAGCAGTTTGTATGCGTGTATGGACTCAGCATTCTGTGTGTGTGTGTGTTTGTGTGTGTGTGTATGGACTCAGCAGTCTGTGTGTGTGTATGGACTTAGCAGTCTGTGTGTCTGTGGGTGTATGGACTTAGCAGTCTGTGTGTGTGTGTGTGTGTGTGTGTGTGTATGGACTCAGCAATCTGTGTGTGTGTTTGTGTGTGTGTGTATGGACTCAGAAGTCTGTGTGTCTCTGTGTGTGTATGGACTCAGCAGTATGTGTGTGTATGGACTCAGCAGTTTGTATGTCTGTATGGACTCAGCAGTATGTGTCTGTGTGTCTGTGTGTGTGTGTGTATGGACTCAGCAGTCTGTGTGTGTATATTGACTCAGCAGTCTGTGTGTGTGGCTGTGTGTGTATATGGACTCATCAGTCTGTGTGTGTGCCTGTGTGTGTGTATGGACTCAGCAGTCTGTGTGTATGTGTATAAATCAGCCTGTGTGTATTCAGGAGTCTGTATGCATTCAGAAATCTGTGTGTGTGTGTGTGTGTGTATTCAGAGGTCTCTCTGTGTTCGTATTCAGTGTACTGTGTGTACAATACCATTCTAGATGAGGTTGCTGCCAGATACTTGCCAGAAAAACTTAACGAGTAACTTATATCATACAGATAGATAACAGGCTAAGAGAAAAGGAAAGGGTCCGAAAACAAACCAAGAAGAAATAGCACTTTTCTCACTCCCCACTTCTCCAACCCTGTTGTTCCAAAAAACCCTATTGTAGCTGCTAAACCTGAACCTGAACCTATGCAGTTATGAGGTTATCTGAAGCAGAGAGACAATTCAGGAGGAGTGAGGGTCTGTGTATGTATTGTGGCAAGAAGGGACATATGAGGATAAATTGCCCGATTTGTCCAGAAAACTCTCGTACCTAAGCCTTTGGTATTTTGTATATGTCCCCCACTTCTCCTTTCTGTTACCTTTCTGTTACACAACCTTGAGGTCAATTGCAAAGCCCTATTAGACTCAGAAAGCCCTATTAGCAGCAGAAAGCTTTATTGATGCTAACTTTGTGTCCCGCACATAATACCTCTTAGGGACAGGTCAACACCTTTGGCCGTTGAGGCCATAGATGGTAGACCTCTTAAAAATGGCAAACAGGCCCCTCCAAAACCCAGTGGCGAGGTTATTTTCGCCACAATGCCGATAAACTTCCACCGCATAGATCTTATGATTGTCAAATAAATCTATTACCAGGTAATATACCCTCGAGAGGGAGAGTTTATACCCTGTCTCCTCTGGAAAGTAAAATCATGGAGGAATATATACAGGATGCGTTAACTAGAGGTCATATACGCAGATCCTCTTCCTCAGCAGGAGCAGGGTTTTTCTTTGTTTCTAAAAACAGGTTGCTTAATAAAATCACCATAAGGAACGCTTACCCTATACCACTTATTTCAGAACTTTTTGACAGGTTAAAAGGGGCTAAGATATTTACTAAACTAGATTTAAGGAGTGCTGACAATCTAGTTAGAATCAAGGAAGGACATGAATGGGAAACCTGTAACCTGTAATACCTGTAATAGGCAGGATCTCATCAATGATGTATTGGGAGATTTTATTTATTCCTTCGTCTTAGTATATCTAGATGATATACTGATATATAGTGATGTCGCGAACATAAAATTTTCCGTTCGCAAATGGCGAACGCAAACTTCCGCAAATGTTCGCGAACGGGTGAACCCGGCAAACCGCCATAGACTTCAATAGGCAGGCAAATTTTAAAACCCACAGGGACTCTTTCTGGCCACATTAGTGATAGAAAAGTTGTTTCAAGGGGACTAACACCTGGACTGTGGCATGCCGGAGGGGGATCCATGGCAAAACTCCCATGGAAAATTACATAGTTGATGCAGTGTCTGGTTTTAATCCATAAAGGGCATAAATCACCTAACATTCCAAACTTGTTTGGAATAACGTGCTTTAAAACATCAGGTATGATGTTGTATTGATCAGGTAGTGTAAGGGTTACGCCCGCTTCACAGTGACAGACCAAATTTGCTCAAGGTTGGATACCAAGCTAGCCATGTCCCGTTCCTTGTCCTCACTGATGTAATTGAAGGTCTCTTCCTCCACCCAGCCACGTACAACACCAAGGGTCCCCGAAAGGTGACAACAAGCCCCCTGTATTTTTTTTTTAAATGTACACTACTGTTACACCAGATATGAGTTGCACTGGTGTGACACTGTGCCCTGGCAGGCCCTGAAACGCACACGTGTGAAGGAAACTGACTGCTATTATTTCACAGTCAAATTTCTAGTTTTTTTTTAATGTACACTACTGTTACACCAGATATGAGTTGCACTGGTGTGACATTGTGCCCTGGCAGGCCCTGAAATGCACACGTGTGAAGGAAACTGACTGCTATTATATTACAGTCAAAAAAGGTTTTGTTTTTTTTTAAATGCAAGCTATTGTGCCCCTGAAACGTTCGTGTGTGGGGGTGCTGGAATGACGTGGGCCAATGGGAGCCTGAATCAACTTTTGGCTCCCACTGCCCCTTTAAGAGCGAGCTCGTGACTCGAGCCATGCTCCTAGTGCCAGGCGGGCCATGTGACCGATCACTGCGGTCAGTGCACGCGGCTAAGTCAGAAGAGGAGATCAAGCCGCATGCGGCTCGTGTGGAGGCAGGAGTGATCCAGCCACGCGCGGCTCAAGCTTAGGAGCCAGGTCTGTCCCAGGATAAGGTAAATACAGCCACAACCACTTATCCCAATCACACACCTTTTCTAACGTTCTATCCCATCAAAAGCATATTACCGCGTATTTAATAAAACAGATATATCCCCTACTTCATCCAGGTTACCGATCGATGGTTCGATATTCTGAGCCCTCTCTGATTTACTGTACATGACTATTCGATATTCCCACAAATTTTATATAGCATTTTATGTTTGACCACCTTAAAAATATTGGATATCGCTAAAAATCATGATCACTGTATACTTTCTCTACAAACCACTAAAACGAACCAAACTACTCATCCATCCGCTATACCACTTTATCCCACCTAGAACTAGTGCCCAGTTAAAATACTTGACTCTTACTTACCCACACTCAGTCATGCCACACACATTTCACCACTACTCTCACTGAATCCCTCTGACTATGGCTAAATGCATCTTCTACATCAGAACACTACTCCTAAGATTGGGTTGTATTGTTGTGGATCAGAATGTTGATCTTTGTTATATTCAGAGGAAACCCAAATTGTTGTTACAAGTGCACTTGGAGAAGCGAGAATTAGACACCAGACACGTGTTGGTATTCAAAATAAGCCTCTGACGTTTTATTCATCAGCTGGGTTTTATACATTAAAAAGTAAGTGCTTACGTGCAAATACTCTTAGAACAAAAATAGCAAGGGAGTACAGATAAGACATAGGGATGAGCGTCATGTACACATAACAAATAAGTTTCAAGGTAAGAGAGAACAAAAAGATTAGCGTAGAGACTAGTGATGTACCGAACTGTCCGCCGGCGAACAGTTCCCGGCAAAATTAGCGTGTTCGCGTTCGCCACGGCGGGCGGACACATGCGCAGTTCGATCCGCCCCCTATTCGTCATCATTGGGCAAACTTTGACCCTGTGCCTCTCGGTCAGCAGACACATTACAGCCAATCAGCAGCACTCCCTCCCTTCCACACCCTCCAACCTCCCTCCCAGCATCCATTTTCGATTAATTCGGAAGATGCATGCTTAGTGAGAGGAGGGAAAGTATAGCTGCTGCTGATTACATAGGGAAATTGATAGCTAGGCTAGGGTATTCAGTGTCCACTACAATCCTGAAGGACTCATCTGATCTCTGCTGTAAGGACAGAACCCCAAAAAGCCCTTTTTAGGGCTATAACATCAGGCTGCTTTTTTTTTTTTTTTTTCTGTGTAATGTAATTGCAGGTGCCTGCCTGCCAGCTTCTGTGTGAGGTTCACATTGGATACTGTGCCTATTTGCCCAGTGCCACCACTCATATCTGTTTTAACAATAGGTTAAACTTTACATTTAAAATAAATATTTTTTTTCACTGTAATAGAAGAGCAGTTGCCTGCCTGCCAGCTTCTGTGTGAGGTTCACATTGGATACTGTGCCTATTTGCCCAGTGCCACCACTCATATCTGTTTTAACAATAGGTTAAGCTTTACATTTAAAATAAATATTTTTTTTCACTGTAATAGAAGAGCAGTTGCCTGCCTGCCAGCTTCTGTGTGAGGTTCACATTGGATACTGTGCCTATTTGCCCAGTGCCACCACTCATATCTGTTTTAACAATAGGTTAAGCTTTCGATTTAAAAGAAATATTTTTTTTTCACTGTAATAGAAGAGCAGTTAGTTGTCTGCAAGCGTCTGTGTTTCAGGCCTACTTCAGCGTGTGCTCTGCAGACCTGTGCCAGCGTGCTTTGACAGTTGCCAATCATATCTGGTGTCTCTTTAGCGTGCTTTTACAACCAAAATTTTGTTTCCACTGTAATAGAAGAGCAGTTGCCTGCCTGCCAGCTTCTGTGTGAGGTTCACATTGGATACTGTGCCTATTTGCCCAGTGCCACCACTCATATTGTGGTGGAATCTCGGTAAAAATAAATTTAGTAGGCCGAGATTACCACGTGGCATGTGTACGTACATATGCTGACGTATCGATCAGTTGGTTGCACGAGGCAAGATACGATCAGTAGTGTACGGAGCATGTGCAAGAATACAGGATGTAGTATTCCCCTCCTCCATTGTGCTGGACAAGCCATGCGGTCAAGCAGGAAGTTAATTCTTATTTGTATTGATTGGTCAAGAGAATGTGCGGGTGGAGCTTAATATGGGAGGAGTTATATGCCTATATAAGGAGCCTGCACTATTGTCCGGGGCTCAGAACTTGTGGTATTTTGGTGACGCTAGTCCCTCTGAGTCCCGATCGGTGATCCAATAAAGAATCTCTTCCTTCCTGAAGAAACCTGTGTCCATCTCTCTGTGCTTCGCTTCCGTCAGTTTCTCCGGTATCATTTGGTGCATTGGCCGGGAAGCTCATCGTTCAACGGTAGCTGAGAGGCAGAGGCGTGAGACGGTCTATCTTTGCCCACGTTCTCTACGGCTGCACCCCTGAACTTCTGCGTGGACCTCCCTTCGTCTCGGCGCCACTGGTCTGTTGTCCAGGAGATCATCGGCCTCTACGTGAGAAGTGCTGGGGTGTCCCCGTCGATGAGTGTGAACTCAGGTTCAGGAACGAGGAGGTAAGACAACTGCTGTTTTAGACGGCAGACCCACTAGGGGTATACCGATTGTGCGGTAGGCCCATAAGGGGTTATTTGTGTATGGAATCTGCCCCCTCTGTCGGAGGGAAGGAGCGAAGGCGCACCGCTCGATCGAACGCTCTTTAGTCAGACCGTTTGATTTTGTTAGTCAGGCGGGGCTCTGGTGTAAATAGCCCTAGCCGGACACCGGTGTCTTGTCTAGACTAGCGTTCTAGGGTGTATATTTTGTTCACTAGGTCGGAGGGACCGGGAGACTAAGCGGCGTCTGTGTAAATTCGGTTCGCTAGCTCTCAACCTATCTTGGCTAAGTGGGAAGGCGTGTAAATTTGGAACCCACTAGATTTTTGATAGTAATCGACTAAGAGGCGTCTGTGTAAATTCGGTCCTCTAGCTCGCTATATGTGGTGCTTGGGCAGTGTGGCTAACCAAAACGGGTGTATATAGTTTTAGGTAGTCCATCAAGGTACTGGCCAATAGTTTAGTTGGGAATTGTAAATGTGATAAAGATTGTTTAGTAAAGTGTATATCTTGTTAGAGAGCGCGAGCTCAGCCGTCTAGCGAGAGTGTTAATAGTGTGTTGCTGTATTATAGTGCACGGTACCATAACCCTGTATATTTACTGACACTGTATATAAGTACTAATCATTGTCGTCCATTGCATGTTTAACACCATAACCACTAATAATTGTATTGTGACCTTAACTTGTGCTTTGACCTATGCTAACCGTACTGTAACCGCTATTTGTAAAAGACGATGTTACTGGGGTGTGTTATAGACGGGTAATTCGTATATAGAGAATTATAGCGTGGGTGACTGTATAGTTACGCCAAAGGGCATAATATTGATTATTTAGTGACTGGTGTAACAGCTGTGTGTGTACGGGAATTCCCTGAGTGTTTATTGTGTTATTGTGTACGTTTCACTTGGTAACTGTACCACGTGGTGCTGTTGCCAGAGGAAACGGGTGTGACTGTTGAATAGTACGCGTGCATAGTATTCGTTGTCAACGACGTTCCATTGATAAGTATGGGCGCGTCGCAGTCAACGATTCCGGATCCCTTAGGTTGTATGGTGAAGAATTTTAAAAAGGGATTCAAGACATGTGATTTTGGGGTTAAAATGTCTCCTGTACGTTTGGTCACTTTGTGTACTAGGGAGTGGCCTACTTTGGTTGCGGCATGGCCGCCACGTGGCAGTTTGGATCCAACTCTGGTACAGCGCTTACACGTGGCTGTATCGGGTAGGCCTGAACTTCACGGCCAGTTTCCTTATATTGATTGTTGGAGACAGGCCGTAAATGACTCGCCAAAATGGCTCCAGACATGCCACGAGGAGCAATGTCGCCTCATGGTAGCTAGGACTTGTTTGTCCACTAGGACTGGTGTTAGGCCCATTTTGGACACGCCCCCTGAGTCCGAGATCCCTTTGCCGCCCCCTTACTTTCCGTTAAGAGGAAGTGACGCAAATGCAGGAAGTCCTGCAACCCTCCCCTCATTACCCTCATCCACTTCCGCTTCCTCCTCCAGTACAGAATCCACCCCCTCTCGTACTAAATCTCCCCTTCCGGAATCAGAGCCAACCCCCATTAGATCCGAATATCCTGATTTGGCGCCACTTCAGACTTCCGGTCAAGCTTCTTCTAGTTCGGCTCGAAGTGTTTTATTTACAACCTTTTCCCAAAACCAAGCTCCCACATCCCCATACCCTATTTCTCCCCGACTGGAACCTATGACTGACGCCCCTCCACGTAGCCCCATACAGACCCGACAACTGACCGGTGCCCAACAATTAAAACCCTATCAGATGCCTCTTCGTCTGAATCCTGGGCCAGCCTATATCGATGCCGCAGGCCAAATGGCACATGCTGACCCAGTCTTTGTATATGTCCCGTTCACGACAACCGATCTCTTAAATTGGAAGACCCACAATTCCTCGTATACTGAGAAACCACAAGCTATGACTGATCTGTTCACCTCAATAGTACAGACACATAACCCGACATGGGCTGATTGCCAGCAGTTATTAATGACTTTGTTCAACAATGAGGAAAGGACAAGAATTAATCAAGCGGCCATTAAAGCACTAGAGGATAAAGCCCGTACTTTAAACCAAGCCAATCCATCAGCATGGGCCGCAACACATTATCCCAACACCGATCCCGATTGGAATGTAAATGGTGCTGATATGGTTCAACTCAGAGCCTATAGAGACGCTATAATTGCTGGCATGAAAGCCGGAGGAAAGAAAGCCATTAATATGTCAAAGACAGTTGAGGTGATTCAGAAAAGTGATGAAGCGCCCAGTGTCTTTTATGACCGATTATTGGAGGCATACCGCTTGTATACCCCCTTTAATCCGGAAGACGCAGATAATTCCCGAATGGTGAACTCTGCCTTTGTCAGCCAAGCTTATGGAGATATTAAGCGCAAGCTACAGAAGTTAGAAGGGTTTGCAGGTATGTCCATCACCCAACTAATGGAGGTATCGAATAAGGTATACATGAACAGGGAAACAGAAAGTAAGAAGGAGGAAGAGCGCAAGATGCGTAGAAAGGCAGACATGCTAGCGGTAGCGATCGCAGGCGTAGATAGACGGGGCCCAGATAGAGGCGATAGTAAGTGGAATGAGGAACCTCTAAGTAGAAATCAGTGCGCATACTGTAAGGAAGAAGGGCATTGGAGAAATGAGTGTCCTCGAAGAGAACAGTGTGAGAGAGACAGACCTAGGACAGGTTATGGAAACTTTAGAGGCAGAGCGAGAGGTAGAGGAGGCCCCGGAGGGAGTAATGGTAATAGAGGGAGCAATGGGAACAGAGGAAGTGTTAGGGAAGATAGGTATGTCCCAGCAGCGCAAAGGTCCCGCGATAGAGAAGGCAGGGACTTTGTAGGATTGGCTGACACGGTCATGGAGGACTATTGATACCGACCGGGCTCCATCCCCCTTGGTCGAGCGGAGCCTATGGTCGATGTATCAATAGGGGGAAAAAGGAGTGCGTTCATGATCGACACTGGTGCTGAACATTCAGTGGTGACTAATCTAGTTGCTCCTCCATCTGGAAGGACTATTACTGTAATAGGAGCAACTGGAAGAAGTGCTGAAAAACCGGTTCTTAAAAGTCGACTCTGTACATTGGGAGGCCACGTAGTAAAACATCAATTCCTTTATATGCCTGAATGTCCAGTCCAATTGCTGGGACGTGATATGCTATCAAAATTACAAGCGCAGATTACGTTCCTACCAAATGGAACAACATCCTTAAAGTTTAATGGACCTTCAGGTATTATGACATTATCCGTACCAAAGGAAGAAGAGTGGCGACTTTATACAGTGTTGACTAGCCAAAACCCTAGGAGTGATGAGTCATTTTTCAACATACCAGGAGTTTGGGCAGAGAACAACCCACCAGGACTGGCCCGCAATATTCCACCTATTAAAATTGAACTAAAACTTGGGGTTTATCCAGTAAGCCTAAGACAATACCACATCCCGCAGAAGGCTAAGAAGAACATCCAATCTTATCTGGATAAGTTCATACGGTATGGTATCCTAAAATTCTGTACTTCCCCCTGGAACACCCCATTGCTGCCTGTTCAAAAGCCCGGTACAGATGAGTATCGACCTGTGCAGGACTTGAGAGCAGTCAATGATGCGGTTGTTAGTATACATCCAGTTGTACCCAATCCATATAACCTGCTTGCTTTAATTCCGGGCGGGGCTACTTACTTTACAGTCTTAGACCTCAAAGACGCCTTCTTTTGCCTCCGAATTGCCGCAGAAAGTCAATGTATTTTTGCTTTCCAATGGGAGAACGCTGTAACGGGCTCAAAACGCCAAATGACCTGGACAAGACTGCCCCAAGGGTTTAAAAATTCACCTACCCTATTTGGTTCAGCTCTAAGTCAAGATCTACTGGATTTCGAGTCCATCCCAGGAGAGTGTGTATTGTTACAGTATGTAGATGACTTGTTGATAGCAGCAGTTACAAAAGAAATCTGTCAGCAAGCAACGCACGATCTACTACACATTCTCTGGAAGGCAGGATACAAGGTGTCTAGAAAGAAGGCTCAGTTGTGTTTGCCAACTGTCAAATATCTGGGATTCCATATCTCTGAAGGTCAAAGAATTATGGGGCCAGAGAGAAAAGAAGCTGTGTGCCAAATACCGATACCCAAGAATAGAAGACAAGTGCGAGAATTCTTGGGGGCAGCAGGCTTCTGTAGGATATGGATTCCCAGCTACGCGATACTGGCAAAACCTCTGTACGCAGCTATCAAAGGTACAGAGCACGACCCCTTCTTATGGACCCAAGAACAGCAAACGGCATTTGAAGATGTGAAGAAGGCTTTGATGAGTGCCCCAGCATTAGGTCTACCTGATCACACACGACCATTCTACCTGTATGTACATGAGCAAAGAAGAATGGCTGTGGGAGTATTGACACAGTACTTGGGATCATGGCAAAGACCTGTTGCCTACATGTCTAAGCAATTGGATGCAGTGGCCAGCGGACTTCCACCTTGTCTAAGAGCCGTAGCTGCAGCCGCCCTGCTAGTAGCTGAAGCCGATAAACTCACTCTGGGTCAAGAACTTTATGTACGAGTCCCACATGCAGTACAGACGTTGTTGGATTACAAAGGAAATCATTGGTTTAGTAACAGCCGTATGACCAAGTATCAAGCAATGTTGTGTGAAAACCCAAGAGTGCATTTAGAGACTGTAAACACCTTAAATCCAGCTACCCTTTTGCCACAACCTACTGAAAGTCAACATGATTGTTTGGAAGTAATGGATGAAGTATTCTCAAGTAGACCAGATCTTCGTGATTTTCCCATCCAGAACCCCGATGTTCAATATTATACCGACGGCAGTAGTTATGTGAAAGAAGGGATCCGCTATGCAGGATATGCAGTGACAACAATAGACAAGGTGATAGAAGCTCGGCCACTGGCGAAAGGAACATCAGCACAAAAGGCAGAATTGATAGCACTGACACGAGCGTTACAATTGGCTGAAGGTTTAAGAGTGAACATCTACACGGACTCCAAGTATGCGTTTTTAACCACTCATGCCCACGGAGCTTTGTATAAAGAAAGAGGACTACTGAATTCAGAAGGCAAAGAAATCAAATACGCAGCTGAAATCCTACAACTATTGGAAGCAGTGTGGGAGCCGAAAGAAGTCGGTATCATACATTGTCGAGCGCATCTGAGAGGAGATGGTGATGTAACCAAAGGAAATCGGATGGCAGATAGTGCAGCTAAGCGTGCTGCTGAATCAGGAAGACAGGAATATGTGGGGCATATAGCTGCTCTTATACCAACTCCACTGTCCCAATGGACTCCAGTTTATACAGCTCAAGAAGAGGAGTGGTTAAAGACTGAACCAGGAAAGTATTTGGAGAACAAGTGGTATCAGCTAGAAGATGGAAGAATAGTCATACCAGCATCACTAGCGGTAGAAATTGTCCAAAATTATCACAACGGGACACATTCTGGGAGAGACAGCACTGAAGAATCTCTCAGAAAACATTTCTACATACCAAGATTGTCCAACTTGACACAGGCCATTGTACGAAGATGTGTAACGTGTGCTAAAAATAATGCAAGGCAAGGACCAGTAAAGCCACCAGGAGTCCAGTTTATGGGGGGACTCCCCATGTCCGATTTACAAATTGACTTTACAGTGATGCCTAAATCGGGTGGACATCGTTACCTGCTGGTAATTGTGTGCACCTATTCAGGCTGGGTAGAAGCATGTCCTACTCGTACAGAGAAAGCAGGAGAAGTTGTGAGATTCCTGCTACGAGAAATAATACCCCGATATGGACTACCCTGTTCTATAGGATCGGACAATGGTCCAGCTTTTGTTCATCAGTGCCTACAACAACTGACTCATATGCTTGGTATAAAGTGGAGGCTTCATACAGCATATAGACCCCAGAGTTCTGGTAAGGTAGAGAGAATGAATAGAACTATTAAGAATCAGTTGGCTAAAATGTGTCAGGAAACCCAACTTTAGTGGAACGTTCTCTTACCCATAGCTTTATTGCGAATCCGCAGTACCCCTACCAGAAGGATGGGCCTCTCTCCTTTTGAAATCATGTATGGGCGACCACCTCCCGTACTTGGTAACTTAAGGGGGGACTTGAGTCAGTTGGGAGAAGGAATTACCCGGCAGCAGGTTGTAGAGTTGGGTAAGACTATGGAGGAGGTACAGAAATGGGTACAAGATAGATTACCTGTGAATATTTATCCCCCAGTTCATAGTTATCATCCAGGAGATCAAGTGTGGATTAAAGAGTGGAATAATGTACCGTTAGGGCCCAAGTGGAGAGGTCCTTATGTTGTTCTTTTGTCTACCCCTACAGCGATAAAAGTAGCCGAAGTGACTCCGTGGATACATCACTCCAGGGTTAAACCAGCAGCAGTCGATTCTTGGCAAGTTACAGCAGATCCAGAGAATCCCTGCAAGATCCGGTTAAAACGCACTACTCAGTCGGAGTAACGAGGAATTATTGTGGATTACAAATTTTATTATTTTTGGGATTTGGTGCGTGAGTGAGAAGGCCATAATAAAGCCTGTCCGCCCACCGACGTATAGTTTATAAACCAGGGAAAGTCTCGAAGGGACTCCTGTGAAGACGAGCAGAACTCCATTCCCTGCAGCCCTTACATCCTGGAAGCTGAGGTGCCTTCGCACGGACGAAGACTGAGGATGACGGCGAAAGATGTGTTGATGATAATGTTTATTTATGTGTATTTTTATATTCAGGAAGGTAGAGGTACCGACACTCCTAGCTGTGAGGTATGCATTAAGACTACAAGAACAGGTAACCATATTTCCCAAACCCTAATTTGGCATTCACAATACGAGTGTAAAGGAGATGTATCGAGATGTAGATACCTAAATATAGACTATAGTGTGTGCCATTTAGGAGTAGGAGAACCTAAGTGCTTCAGTCCAGAGTATCAACCCCGTACAATTTGGTTGACTCTCAGGAATGGAGATCCTCAGGGCACCCTAATTAATAAGACAATATTAGAATCCGTACATTCTTCGGGTGTTCTGCTATTTGATGCGTGTAAAGCGATATCAAGTGGTAGAAAGCCGTGGAATGTATGTGGGGATCTTAGATGGGAGAGGACGTATGGGTCTAATGATAAATATATTTGTCCCAGTAGTAAAAATAAATATGTGAGTCCTAGATGCCCAAATAAAGACTATAACTTTTGCCCATATTGGTCCTGTGTGGGGTGGGCGACTTGGGGACAGACAGTAGACAAAGACATGATAGTGACTAAGTAGCCTACCAGCCCATATTGTAAGTCTATGGAATGCAACCCAGTCCATATACTTATAAATAACCCCGATAAGTTCTTAGACAAATATGGCAATTTATTTGGGTTTCAAATATACGGGACGGGTTTAGATCCTGGGACAGTATTGTTTATAGGGATAGAGACTGATACGGTATCCTCCCAAACTCATCAAGTATACCATTCCTTTTATGAAGAGATGAGTATAGATAATAAGATCCCCCATAATGCTAAAAACCTGTTCATTGATTTAGCTGAAAGTATTGCCGGTAGTCTTAATGTTACCAACTGCTATGTGTGTGGAGGTACTAACATGGGAGACCAATGGCCTTGGGAAGCAAAGGAGGTAATGTCCGGTTCTGAGGCAGTTGACCAATTAATATCTAGCCACGTGGGCAGAGGATGGTACCTTTGGTTATAGAACCCCTATTTATATGCTCAACCGTATTATAAGATTACAGGCGGTGGTTGAGATTATTACTAACGAAACATCACAAGCGCTCAATCTTCTAGCGAAGCATAATACCAGGATGAGGACGGCAGTTTACCAAAATAGACTAGCCTTGGATTACCTATTGGCAGTAGAGGGAGGTGTATGTGGGAAGTTTAACCTGAGCAATTGCTGTCTTCAAATAGATGACGAAGGGCAAGCAATAGCTGAGCTTACTAGCCATATGGTTAAACTAGCGCATGTGCCTACTCAGGTATGGAAAGGGTATAATCCAAGTAGTTGGTTTGGTAGCTGGTATGAGTGGTTTGGAGGGCTTAAGGCAGTGGTAGGTGGAGTCCTACTGATTTTAATGTTGTGTCTACTCCTGCCGTGTCTTATACCCTTAGTAGTTAGGTCTGTGCAAAGCCTGATAGAAAATATAGCAGAAAGGAAGGCTGCTGCACAGATAATGGCAATTTATAAATATAAGGCTCTAGATCAAGGAGAACCAATGCAAGAAGATGAGTGTTGAAGATTCACATCATAAGATAAGTCTGGTCTGGTTCAAGGTAACTTGCGGTGTATGCAAACTAAGGTTAAGTGATGCCTCAAGTAATTGTGAAATATCAAGAGGCATCAAAGGGGGGAATGTGGTGGAATCTCGGTAAAAATAAATTTAGTAGGCCGAGATTACCACGTGGCATGTGTACGTACATATGCTGACGTATCGATCAGTTGGTTGCACGAGGCAAGATACGATCAGTAGTGTACGGAGCATGTGCAAGAATACAGGATGTAGTATTCCCCTCCTCCATTGTGCTGGACAAGCCATGCGGTCAAGCAGGAAGTTAATTCTTATTTGTATTGATTGGTCAAGAGAATGTGCGGGTGGAGCTTAATATGGGAGGAGTTATATGCCTATATAAGGAGCCTGCACTATTGTCCGGGGCTCAGAACTTGTGGTATTTTGGTGACGCTAGTCCCTCTGAGTCCCGATCGGTGATCCAATAAAGAATCTCTTCCTTCCTGAAGAAACCTGTGTCCATCTCTCTGTGCTTCGCTTCCGTCAGTTTCTCCGGTATCAATATCTGTTTTAACAATAGGTTAAGCTTTACATTTAAAATAAATATTTATTTTCACTGTAATAGAAGAGCAGTTAGTTGTGTGCAAGCGTCTGTGTTTCAGGCCTACTTCAGCGTGTGCTCTGCAGACCTGTGCCAGCGTGCATTGACAGTTGCCAATCATATCTGGTGTCTCTATAGCGTGCTTTTACAACCAAAATTTTGTTTCCACTGTAATAGAAGAGCAGTTGCCTGCCTGCCAGCTTCTGTGTGAGGTTCACATTGGATACTGTGCCTATTTGCCCAGTGCCACCACTCATATCTGTTTTAACAATTGGTTAAGCTTTCGATTTAAAAGAAATAATTTTTTTTCACTGTAATAGAAGAGCAGTTAGTTGTCTGCAAGCGTCTGTGTTTCAGGCCTACTTCAGCGTGTGCTCTGCAGACCTGTGCCAGCGTGCTTTGACAGTTGCCAATCATATCTGGTGTCTCTTTAGCGTGCTTTTACAACCAAAATTTTGTTTCCACTGTAATAGAAGAGCAGTTGCCTGCCTGCCAGCTTCTGTGTGAGGTTCACATTGGATACTGTGCCTATTTGCCCAGTGCCACCACTCATATCTGTTTTAACAATTGGTTAAGCTTTAGATTTAAAATAAATAATTTTTTTTCACTGTAATAGAAGAGCAGTTAGTTGTCTGCAAGCGTCTGTGTTTCAGGCCTACTTCAGCGTGTGCTCTGCAGACCTGTGCCAGCGTGCTTTGACAGTTGCCAATCATATCTGGTGTCTCTATAGCGTGCTTTTACAACCAAAATTTTGTTTCCACTGTAATAGAAGAGCAGTTGCCTGCCTGCCAGCTTCTGTGTGAGGTTCACATTGGATACTGTGCCTATTTGCCCAGTGCCACCACTCATATCTGTTTTAACAATTGGTTAAGCTTTAGATTTAAAAGAAATAATTATTTTTCACTGTAATAGAAGATCAGTTAGTTGTCTGCAAGCATCTTGGTGTCAGGCCTACTTCAGCGTGTGCTCTGCAGACCTGTGCCAGCGTGCTTTGACAGTTGCCACTCATATCTGGTGTCTCTATAGCGTGCTTTTAAAAACAAAATTTGTTTTTCACTGTTATAGATTGAATAGCAGTTACTTGTCTTCAAGCGGGTGTCTCAGGCCTACAGTGTGTGCTCTGCAGAACTGTTCCAGTGCACATTGCCAATCATATCTGGTCTCACAGTAGCTTGCACCAATAGTACCACAAATCCCCCAAAAAATGACAGGCAGAGGCAGGCCACCCCGCAGGGGCCGTCGTGGTCGTGGTGCTGTGATTCCCTTTTGCCCTAGAATAATGCCCAGTTTTCAGAAGCCACGTACCCTGAACTTGAAAAGTTCTGAGGACTTAGTTGACTGGCTAACACAGGACACCCAATCTTGTACAGCCTCCGCTCGGAACCTTGACGCACCATCCTCCTCCAGCTTAGCTTCAGGCACCTCTCAAGATAGCACTCACCCGCCTGCCGCCACCACCAAAACTAGCACCACAGCCGCTTTACTTGGTATGTCAGAGGAGTTATTCACATCTTAGGTGGGGGCTCTCTGCTCCCGGAACTTAGACATATATGGTCTTAAGTGTTGTTCAAGCATCAAGCATTTCCTAATTCCAAGTTAGCCAATTTTAATATAGGATATCATTATATGACACCTATAAGCTTGAGCCTTGGAATCAAGATAAATTCTATCACAGTATCCATGTCTCGGGTCTTTAATTTAGAATAGGGGCAGCTTCGGTCTCCTTCAACACTGACACTCCAGTGCATATTATTAAAAGATTGGGCAGATGGAAATCCTCAGTCTACAACCAATATATTCCTCATCCTGAGAAAGAAATGAGGAAAGCTTTTAAAAGTTTGGCTTTGTAAATTTCATGCAATAAGTGTGGTTTTTCTTTAATACCTTTTCACCCTCTTTGCATGAACCCGATTTACATATATTACTAATATGTTTCTGAACATATATATTATATTATTCACTCACTCACTCTCTGGGCCAGCCTAAGACATCATGCTGCCTAGGTCCAACGATAAATGACTATGGGGGATAATGTATAATAAACACAGGTTACTGGCTATGGGGGGGGGGGGTAATGTATAATAAACACAGATTACTGGCTATGGGGGGATAATGTATAATAAACACAGGTTACTGGCTATGGGAGGGATAATGTATAATAAACACAGGTTACTGGCTATGGGAGGGATAATGTATAATAAACACAGGTTACTGGCTATGGAGGGATAATGTATAATAAACACAGGTTACTGGCTATGGGGGGATAATGTATAATAAACACAGGTTACTGGCTATGGGGGGATAATGTATAAAAAACACAGGTTACTGGTTGTGGGGGATAATGTATAAAAAGCACAGGTTACTGGCTGTGGGAGGATAATGTATAATAAACACAGGTTACTGGCTATGGGGATAATGTATAATAAACACAGGTTACTGGCTATGGGGGGTAATGTATAATAAACACAGGTTACTGGCTATGGGGGATAATGTATAGTAAACACAGGTTACTGGCTATGGAGGATAATGTATAATAAACACAAGCACAAAAAAAAAAAAGAATGCAGCTTCAGAATTAATCTAAATTGTATGCTGTCTAGGAGGTGGGAGTGTCGGGGAGGGAGAGTCTGCTGCTGATTGGCTGGAATGTGTCTGCTAACTGTGAGGTACAGGGTCAAAGTTTACTCAATGATGACGAATAGGGGGCGGACCGAACATCGCATATGTTCGCCATCCGTGGCGAACGCGAACAAGCTATGTTCGCCAGGAACTATTCGCCAGCAAACCGTTCGGGACATCACTACTGATATACTCACCTGAGATAGACATTCACCATGCACAAGTGAAACTAGTTCTACAGACCTTACTCAACAATGGTCTGTATTGTAAGCTAGAAAAATATCTATTCAATCAGAAAGAGGTACAATTTCTTGGCTATACGATATCTGCCTCAGGATTCAAGGTGGATCCCAAGAAACTAGAGGCAGTGTCTCAATGGCCTCTACCTCATGGTTTAAAGGCTATCCAAAGGTTCATCGGGTTTACCAATTGTTATAGTAGATTTATTAAAAACTTTTCTATGATAATAGCTCCAATCACCAATCTGACATGTAAGACGGTTAAGGTACATTATGGCCAAGAAAAGCCATTAATGCCTTTGAACAACTCAAGGCTTAATTTGCTTCAGCCCCTTTACTTGCTCATCCTTATCCCAGCAGAGCTTTCATATTAGAAGTGGATGCCTCTGAAACAGGGGTTGGTTTGTTCTTTCCGTATTTGTTCCTTTCTGTATTCCTGACCTCAACTCGTGACTTTATTCTATTCTGTTAATTCCGGCCATTCTAAGGCCTGGTAATACGTTGTTACTGTTTGTATTTGTTACGTGTTTTACTAAATTCTGCGTGTTGGGCCACCCTACCCTACCACCCTAGTGCCGTGTGGTGTACTTTCAGATTACGTGCTACCATGGAGATGCCGGATGCCTAAAATCCATTGGACAACACAGGGGGAGAAGGTCTGCCTCCTTCACGTGTCCAGTTCCGGCTTCCCGGCGTAACCATGGGTAACCGCGGGCTACACACCTGGGGTAAGTTAATGTAATACATTTTTCTATATAATGTCACACAGTTTGATGCAATGTTATGCTGTCCTGAGGAAAGTCCCAAACCCGGACTGAAACGTTGACAAACTTTGCATACTTTAATGTAAATTAATAAAAGTTATATTTTATAACACCGAGAGTGCGGACCAACTCCTTCAACTCTCTCTCTCTCTCTCTCTCTCTCTCTCTCTCTCTCTCTCTCTCTCTCTCTCTCTCTCTCTCTCTCTCTCTCTCTCTCTCTCTCTCTCTCTCTCTCTCTCTCTCTCTATCTCTATCTCTATCTCTATCTCTCTCTATATATATATATATATATATTTATATTACAGACAATCAAACTAATTATTGAAAAAATGTATTCATCAAGTTTCAACATGCTATAGTAAAAAGAATTTAATTCATTTTTAAAATACTTGAGCTTCTCAAGGGAGGTATACTCCTTGTTTTAGTCCTCCTGAGAGAATTTTATTGGACAGGTTGGGTGATACATTGTGTGACGAACAGAACCTCGACACGTGTTTTTGGAGGAGCCTACTTGCCCACCTCCTGCCTCAGAACTATGGGCCCTGCAATATACCTTGCCCAATGCTCTTTAAAAGGCTCCATTCATATGATTTATGTACTTTTGTGTTCCAGAAAAAGAGGCCGACCGTTAGCCCTGATTCCCTGGAACTGTTTTGGGCATAGGACCATGTGCACAGTCGGTCAAAATTATGACTTTCATGAAAACCCTGAACTGATTTTTGAATATGTTGGTCCCCCAGATCGGAGCTATCAGGGGATGTGACTTTTGTGGGGTTTCCATGTGTTTTGGGGGTACTTTCGGGGATTGTTAAAATTTATGTTTTCTGTGCCTGGAGATAATTGAGTTTAATACAGTGCTTGACTCAATTATCTCAATTATTACTGGTGTGTACTCTCCAGGAGGGAGTGCCCCTTGCATTGGGACCTGCATATAAGGCCAGTTGTGGCTGCCAATAAAGGAATTCCTGCTTACCCTCAACATAGAGTCTCATCTCATGTGTGAGGGGGGAACGACTGTATCACTCTGGGGATTGCTATATCACTATACTCCCCTCGGATTATAATCACTTGCTGTTTTAAGAGCATATTGCTACACTCTCTTGGAGGAGAGGTCTACCCACTGGAAGCTGGATCCTGGTCTTGGGTCCAGGGTGGGTGGAGGACAGCGAGACCCCAGGTAAGCTGTAACGCTGGAAGTGGGGACTACAATGCTGATGGTGTCTGGTGGAGTGATTGGAAGTACTTGGTAAGCACTAGGAAGCAGCGATTGGCAGAGGCACCCACATTGAGCACATGCATTTGGCCCAAAATGGATTGACCTGCAGATGGGAGAAGTAACGCACACTCCCAGGCAGCCTGGAAGGAATGGGCGCTCACACATATGAAAGGTGGCTGGTAAAGACATATACACAAAGGCATGAGATGCAACACTCAATGATGAGTGGACATTAGATTAGGGTGACCACATCACTTTTTAAAAAAGGGATATTTTTCATAAATATATAGTTAAAATTGGCTAACAGAATTTGAGAGCAAGCTTTCAAGACCAAGTTGCAAGGTCCCTTACTCAGGGCATGAGTGCCCCTGAATAAAACAGTGATGTGGTCTGTGGAAGACACTCACACTGAGGCAGGGCTGGTGCTAGACTATTTTGCACCCTAGACAAGACCAGATACTTGCACCATCTCCAAAAAACAAAAATCGCCAGCTCTGTGTGTCTCTCTGTCCCTCTCAGCCCTGTGTCTCTTTGCCCCTCTGTGTGCCTTTTTGTTCACCCCAGGCCCTCTTTGTGTCTTTCAGTACCCCCAGCCCCACTGTGTGTCTTTTTATCCTCCAAGCTCCTATGTGTGTCTTTGTCTCTCTAAGCCCCTCTGTGTCTTTGACACCCCAGCCCCTCGGTGTGCCTCTTTGCCCCCACAGCCCCTCTGTGTGTCTGTTTGTCCCCCCAAGTGTGTCTCTTAGTCTCTGTGTGTCTTTGTCTTCCCAGTTCCGTTCTCTCCTCATCCCCCCAAGCCCCTCTGTATATCTCTTTGCCACCCCTGCCACACTGTGTGTCTTTGGGAGAGAAACACACTGGCTGTGAGTGGATTGGAGAGAGACACACTCACTTTGAGTGGGTGGGAGAGAGACACACTCGCTGTGAGTGGGTTGGAGAGAGACACTTGCTGTGAGTGGGTGGGAGAGAGAAACGCTCACTGTGAGTGGGTGGGAGAGAGACACACTGGCTGTGCATGGGTGAAAGAGAGAGACACACTCACTGTGAGTGGGTGGGAGAGAGACACACTCGCTGTGAGTGGGTGCGAGAGACACACTTGCACTTGCTGTGAGTGGGTGGGGGAGAGACACACTCGATGTTATGGGAGGAAGTGACGTGCGGCCATCACTTCCTCCCAGCCGGCTGCCGAAAAGCTAGAGGGCCTGGTTGCACTCTTAAAGTGCCAGAGCGCAAGACTGGGCCCCTGCTGACAGAAGCACACCAGGTGGCCTTTAGTGCTTGGGCCACCCGGTGGGCCTCCTTAGTGTGTGGCTGCACAGGCGGGTGGGAGAAATGCCTGAGGCCAGCGGGGCCCACGGTGCAGCTGCTTCTGGACCCCCAGGAGTAACTGGGCCCGGGGCAGCTGCCCCGTTTGCCCCTGATCAGGGGTCTAGTAACCTACTATTCAAAAAAATATAATCTACCTGCTTATTTGTAAATGAGGTTTATACTATGTAGGAAGAACTATAAGACCAGCACATATTAGGTGGGAGGAGCACATAAGAAACATATAAAATGGACAAGAAAACTAGTGCTCCCTCCATTTTAAGGAATCCAATAATAAGGACCCTAATGATCTTACATTTCTTATAATCTAACAAATTATGGGAGATTGGAAGTTAGGGGATTTTAACAAGAAAATTGCTTTTATACATTATCTCCCCCATAGCCAGTAACCTGTGTTTATTATACATTATCCCCCCATAGCCAGTAACCTGTGTTTATTATACATTATCCTCCCATAGCCAGTAACCTGTGTTTATTATACATTATCCCTCCCATAGACAGTGTTTATTATACATTATCCCCCCATAGCCAGTAACTAGTGATGTACCGAACTGTCCGCCGGCGAACAGTTCCCGGCGAACTTAGCGTGTTCGCGTTCGCCATGGCGGGCGGACACATGCACAGTTCGATCCGCCCCCTATTCGTCATCATTGGGCAAACTTTGACCCTGTGCCTCTCGGTCAGCAGACACATTCCAGCCAATCAGCATCACTCCCTCCCTTCCACACCCTCCAACCTCCCTCCCAGCATCCATTTTCGATTCATTCTGAAGCTGCATGCTTAGTGAGAGGAGGGAAAGTTTAGCTGCTGCTGATTAGATAGGGAAATTGATAGCTAGGCTAGGGTATTCAGTGTCCACTACAATCCTGAAGGACTCATCTGATCTCTGCTGTAAGGACAGCACCCCAAAAAGCCCTTTTTAGGGCTATAACATCAGGCTGCTTTTTTTTTTTTTTTTCCTGTGTAATGTAATTGCAGGTTCCTGCCTGCCAGCTTCTGTGTGAGGTTCACATTGGATACTGTGCCTACTTGTGCCTGTGCCTATTTTTTTTCACTGTAATAGAAGACCAGTTGCCTGCCTGCCAGCTTCTGTGTCAGGTTGGATGCCTTGCCCATTTGCACAGTCAGTGCCACCACTCATATCTGTTTTAACAATAGGTTAAGCTTTAGATTTAAAAGAAATAATTTGTTTTCACTGTAATAGAAGAGCAGTTGCCTGCCTGCCAGCTTCTGTGTCAGGTTGGATGCCTTGCCCATTTGCACAGTCAGTGCCACCACTCATATCTGTTTTTACAATAGGTTAAGCTTTAGATTTAAAATAAATATTTTTTTTTCACTGTAATAGAAGAGCAGTTGCCTGCCTGCCAGCTTCTGTGTCAGGTTGGATGCCTTGCCCATTTGCACAGTCAGTGCCACCACTCATATCTGTTTTAACAATAGGTTAAGCTTTAGATTTAAAAGAAATAATTTGTTTTCACTGTAATAGAAGAGCAGTTGCCTGCCTGCCAGCTTCTGTGTCAGGTTGCATGCCTTGCCCATTTGCACAGTCAGTGCCACCACTCATATCTGTTTTTACAATAGGTTAAGCTTTAGATTTAAAAGAAATAATTTTTTTTCACTGTAATAGAAGAGCAGTTAGTTGTCTGCAAGCGTCTGGGTGTCAGGCCTACTTCAGCGTGTGCTCTGCAGACCTGTGCCAGCGTGCTTTGACAGTTGCCAATCATATCTGGTGTCTCTTTAGCATGCTTTTACAAAGAAAAAAGGTTTCCAGTGTAAGCTAATAGCAGCCAGTCAGTGTCCTTCAAGCGGCTCTGTCAGGCCTTCCTTCAGCGTGTGCCCTGCACAACCCTGCCAGCGTACTTTGACAGTTGCCACTCATATCTGGTGTCTCTATAGCGTGCTTTTACAAAGAAAAAAGGTTTCCAGTGTAAGCTAATAGCAGCCAGTCAGTGTCCTTCAAGCGGCTCTGTCAGGTCTTCCTTCAGCGTGTGCCCTGCACAACCCTGCCAGCGTACTTTGACAGTTGCCACTCATATCTGGTGTCTCTATAGCGTGCTTTTACAACCAAAATTTTGTTTCCACTGTAATAGAAGAGCAGTTGCCTGCCTGCCAGCTTCTGTGTGAGGTTCACAGTGGATACTGTGCCCTCTTGCCCAGTGCCGCCACTCATATCTGTTTTTACAATAGCTTAAGCTTTAGATTTAAAATACCGTATATACTCGAGTATAAGCCGAGTTTTTTAGCACATTTTCTGTGCTAAAAAAACCCAACTCGGCTTATACTCGAGTCAATTGTCTGTATTATGGCAATTTACATTGCCATAATACATACAATGGGGCTGTGGGGGCTGCAGAGATCTTACTTACCTCTCCTGCAGCTCCTGTCAGCTCTCTCCTCCTCCGTGCCGTCCGTTCAGCACCTCGGTCAGCTCCCAGTGTAAATCTCGCGAGAGCCGCGGCTCTCGCGAGACTTACACTGGGAGCTGACAGAGGGAGCTGCACAGACCGCGCGGAGGAGGAGGGAGCTGACAGGAGCTGCAGGACAGGTAAGTTACAGCTCTGCCAGCCCCCCTCTCCCCCCCACTGAACTGCCAATGCCATTGGACCACCAGGGAAGGAGAGCCCCCCTCCCTGCTATGTATCAAGCAGGGAGGGGGGACGAAAAAAAAAGATAGTAATAATAATAAAAAAAAATAATTAAATAATAAATAATAATTAAAAAAATAAATAATAATTAAATTAAATAAATAAAAATAATAATAAATAATAATAAAAAAAAATTAAAATAATAAAAAAAAAAAAATTGCCCACCAAGGCTCTGCAACACACACACACACACACCACTCATACACACACACTGCATTCATACACACACTGCATTCATATACACACACTGCATTCATATAAACACACTGCATTCATATAAACACACTGCATTCATATACACACACGCTGCACTCATACACACACGCTGCACTCATACACACACGCTGCACTCATACACACACGCTGCACTCATACACACACGCTGCACTCATACACACACGCTGCACTCATACACACACGCTGCACTCATACACACACGCTGCACTCATACACACACGCTGCACTCATACACACACGCTGCACTCATACACTCACACTGCACTCATACACTCACACTGCACTCATACACTCACACTGCATTCATACAATCACACTGCATTCATACACTCACACTGCATTCATACACTCACACTGCATTCATACACACACACTGCATTCATACACACACTGCATTCATACACACACACTGCATTCATACACACACACTGCATTCATTATACACACACTGCATTCATTATACACACACTGCATTCATTATACACACACTGCATTCATTATACACACACTGTAAATAAATATTCAATTAATATTTTTTTTTAGAATCTAATTTTATTTAGAAATTTACCAGTAGCTGCTGCATTTCTCACCCTAGTCTTATACTCGAGTCAATAAGTTTTCCCATTTTTGGGGGGTAAAATTAGGGGCCTCGGCTTATATTCGGGTCGGCTTATACTCGAGTATATACGGTAAATAATTTTTTTTCACTGTAATAGAAGAGCAGTTAGTTGTCTGCAAGCGTCTGGGTGTCAGGCCTACTTCAGCGTGTGCTCTGAAGACCTGTGCCAGCGTGCTTTGACAGTTGCCAATCATATCTGGTGTCTCTTTAGCGTGCTTTTACAAAGAAAAAAGGTTTCTAGTGTAAGCTAATAGCAGCCAGTCAGTGTCCTTCAAGCGGCTCTGTCAGTCCTTCCTTCAGCGTGTGCTCTCCAGAACTGTTCCAGTGCACATTGCCAATCATATCTGGTGTCTCTATAGCGTGCTTTTAAAAACAATTTTTTTTTTTCACTGTTATAGATTGAATAGCAGTTACTTGTCTTCAAGCGGGTGTGTCAGGCCTACCATGTGTGCTCTGCAGAACTGTTCAAGTGCACATTGCCAATCATATCTGGTGTCTCTATAGCGTGCTTTTACAAACAAAATTTGTTTTTCACTGTTATAGATTGAATAGCAGTTACTTGTCTTCAAGCGGGTGTGTCAGGCCTACAGTGTGTGCTCTGCAGAACTGTTACAGTTCACATTGCCAATCATATCTGGTCTCACAGTAGCTTGCACGCATAGTACCACTAATCCCCAAAAAAATGACAGGCAGAGGCAGGCCACCCCGCAGGGGCCGTCGTGGTCGTGGTGCTGTGATTCCCTTTTGCCCTAGAATAATGCCCAGTTTTCAGAAGCCACATACGCTGAA
This sequence comes from Pelobates fuscus, assembly GCF_036172605.1. Taxonomy (NCBI): domain Eukaryota; kingdom Metazoa; phylum Chordata; class Amphibia; order Anura; family Pelobatidae; genus Pelobates; species Pelobates fuscus. The sequence goes on from NC_086318.1 coordinate 258,068,708, forward strand.
CTTGAAAAGTTCTGAGGACATAGTTGACTGGCTAACACAGGACACCCAATCTTGTACAGCCTCCGCTCGGAACCTTGACGCACCATCCTCCTCCAGCTTAGCTTCAGGCACCTCTCAAGATACCACTCACCCGCCTGCCGCCACCACCAAAACTAGCACCACAGCCGCTTTACTTGGTATGTCAGAGGAGTTATTCACACACCCGTTTGAAGAAATGAGTGATGCGCAACCATTATTGCTAGAGGATGTAGATAACAGGGATATGTCTCAGGCAGGCAGCATTAAACACATGGAGGTACGGTGTGATGATGATGATGTTGTACCCGCTGCTGCTTCCTTTTCTGAGTTGTCAGATACAAGCGAAGCGGTTGATGATGATGATGCGTCCATGGATGTCACGTGGGTGCCCGCTCGGCAAGAAGAAGAACAGGGCGAAAGTTCAGATGGGGAGACAGAGAGGAGGAGGAGACGAGTTGGAAGCAGGGGGGGTCGTCGCAAGGAGCTAGTGGCACAGTCAGAAAGCATGCATTGGCACCCGGGGTCAGCCCGACAGCACGCCAATCAACGCATGCTGTGTCCACCACCAGAATGCCGTCATTGCAGAGCTCAGCAGTGTGGCATTTTTTTTGTGTGTCGGCCTCGGACAACAGCGATGCCATTTGCAACCTGTGCCAAAGGAAACTGAGTCGTGGGAGGTCCAACACCCACCTAGGTACAACTGCTTTGCGTAGGCACATGATCTCACATCACAAACGCCTATGGGATCAACACATGAGTACAAGCAGCACGCCTACTCTAAGCCGCCATCCTCCTCCTGGTCTAGCATCTTCAGCCACGTCAACCACTGCTGTCCTTCTTGCCCCCTCTCAACCATCCGCCACTCCGTCTACCGCCTTGAGCAGTTCCCGCTCATCTGCCCACAGTCATGTGTCTGTCAAGGACATGTTTGAGCGTAAGAAGCCAATGTCACCAAGTCACCCCCTTGCCCAGCGTCTGACAGCTGGCTTGTCCGAACTATTAGCCCGCCAGCTTTTACCATACAATCTGGTTGAGTCTGAGGCGTACAAAAAATTTGTAGCTATTGGGACACCGCAGTGGAAGGTACCCGGACGGAATTTCTTTTCACAAAAGGCAATCCCCAACTCGATTGTACTCGATTGTGCAAAAGGAAGTCATGGTATGTCTGGCACAAGGGTCCATCTGACCACTGATACCTGGTCTGCAAAGCATGGTCAGGGCAGGTATATCACCTACACTGCGCATTGGGTAAACCTGCTGACGGCTGACAATCAAGGAATGCGTGGCATTGCAGAGGAGTTGGTGACACCGCCACGAATTGCAACTGGATATCGGCAAAGTGGTGTGTGACAATGGAAAAAATTTGATAGCGGCATTGAAGTTGGGCAAGTTGACACATGTGCCGTGCATGGCACATGTGTGTAATCTGATCGTACAACGCTATGTGCATAAGTACACAGGCTTACAAGACGTCCTGAAGCAGGCCAGGAAGGTGTGTGGCCATTTCAGGCGTTCCTACACGGCCATGGCTCACTTTGCCGCTATCCAGCGGCGAAACAACATGCCAGTGAGGCGCTTGATTTGCGACAGCCCTACACGTTGGAATTCAACACTCCTAATGTTCGACCGCCTGCTCCAACAAGAAAAAGCTGTTAATGAATATTTGTATGACCGGGGTGCTAGGACAGCCTCTGGGGAGCTGGGAATTTTTTTGCCACGTTACTGGACGCTCATGCGCAATGCCTGTAGGCTCATGCGTCCTTTTGAGGAGGTGACAAACCTAGTCAGTCGCAACGAAGGCACCATCAGCGACATCATACCATTTGTTTTCTTCCTGGAGCGTGCCCTGCGAAGAGTGCTGGATCAGGCTGTAGATGAGCGTGAAGAGGAAGAGGAAGAGTTGTGATCACCATCACCACCAGAAACAGCCTTATCAGCATCGCTTGCTGGACCTGCGGCAAGGCTGGAAGAGGATTGTGAGGAAGAGGAGTCAGAGGAGGATTGTAGCTTTGAGGAGGAGGAGGAGGAGCAAGACCAAACACAACAGGCATCCCAGGTTGCTCGTTGTCACCTATCTGGTACCCGTGGTGTTGTACGTGGCTGGGGGGAAGAACATACCTTCAATGACATCAGTGAGGAGGAGGAACGGGAAATGAGTAGCTCGGCATCCAACCTTGTGCAAATGGGGTCTTTCATGCTGTCCTGCCTGTTGAGGGACCCTCGTATAAAAAGGCTGAAGGAGAACGACCTGTACTGGGTGTCCACGCTACTAGACCCCCGGTATAAGCAGAAAGTGGCGGAAATGTTACCGAATTACAACAAGTCGGAAAGGATGCAGCATTTGCAAAATAAATTAAAAAGTATGCTTTACACAGCGTATAAGGGTGATGTCACAGCACAACGGGAATCTAACAGGGGGAGAGGTGGAAGTCATCCTCCTCCTCCTCCTCCCACGACCACGCCGGCAAGGACAGGACGCTTTAAAGACGTGTTGTTGATGGAGGACATGCGGACCTTTTTAAGTCCTATGCATCGCCACAGCCCTTCGGGATCCACCCTCAGAGAGCGACTCGACCGACAGGTAGCAGACTACCTCGCCTTAACTGCAGATATCGACACTCTGAGGAGCGATGAACCCCTTGACTACTGGGTGTGCAGGCTTGACCTGTGGCATGAGCTATCCCAATTTGCGATAGAACTTCTGGCCTGCCCCGCTTCAAGTGTCCTGTCAGAAAGGACCTTCAGTGCAGCAGGAGGTATTGTCACTGAGAAGAGAAGTCGCCTAGGTCAAAAAAGTCTAGATTACCTCACCTTTATTAAGATGAATGATGGATGGATCCCGAAGGGGCTGACACTGGGCAATACATTCGATTAAAAAAGGCTTAAAACAGCATTAACACCCAGCACTCCCAAGCAACCAAGTCCTGCTGAATCTTCAGAGCAGAGACTGGGCCCCTTAAAACAGCATTAACACCCAGCACTCCCAAGCAACCAAGTCCTGCTGAATCTTCAGAGCAGAGACTGGGCCCCTTAAAACAGCATTAACACCCAGCACTCCCAAGCAACCAAGTCCTGCTGAATCTTCAGAGCAGAGACTGGGCCCCTTAAAACAGCATTAACACCCAGCACTCCCAAGCAACCAAGTCCTGCTGAATCTTCAGAGCAGAGACTGGGCCCCTTAAAACAGCATTAACACCCAGCACTCCCAAGCAACCAAGTCCTGCTGAATCTTCAGAGCAGAGACTGGGCCCCTTAAAACAGCATTAACACCCAGCACTCCCAAGCAACCAAGTCCTGCTGAATCTTCAGAGCAGAGACTGGGCCCCTTAAAACAGCATTAACACCCAGCACTCCCAAGCAACCAAGTCCTGCTGAATCTTCAGAGCAGAGACTGGGCCCCTTAAAACAGCATTAACACCCAGCACTCCCAAGCAACCAAGTCCTGCTGAATCTTCAGAGCAGAGACTGGGCCCCTTAAAACAGCATTAACACCCAGCACTCCCAAGCAACCAAGTCCTGCTGAATCTTCAGAGCAGAGACTGGGCCCCTTAAAACAGCATTAACACCCAGCACTCCCAAGCAACCAAGTCCTGCTGAATCTTCAGAGCAGAGACTGGGCCCCTTAAAACAGCATTAACACCCAGCACTCCCAAGCAACCAAGTCCTGCTGAATCTTCAGAGCAGAGACTGGGCCCCTTAAAACAGCATTAACACCCAGCACTCCCAAGCAACCAAGTCCTGCTGAATCTTCAGAGCAGAGACTGGGCCCCTTAAAACAGCATTAACACCCAGCACTCCCAAGCAACCAAGTCCTGCTGAATCTTCAGAGCAGAGACTGGGCCCCTTAAAACAGCATTAACACCCAGCACTCCCAAGCAACCAAGTCCTGCTGAATCTTCAGAGCAGAGACTGGGCCCCTTAAAACAGCATTAACACCCAGCACTCCCAAGCAACCAAGTCCTGCTGAATCTTCAGAGCAGAGACTGGGCCCCTTAAAACAGCATTAACACCCAGCACTCCCAAGCAACCAAGTCCTGCTGAATCTTCAGAGCAGAGACTGGGCCCCTTAAAACAGCATTAACACCCAGCACTCCCAAGCAACCAAGTCCTGCTGAATCTTCAGAGCAGAGACTGGGCCCCTTAAAACAGCATTAACACCCAGCACTCCCAAGCAACCAAGTCCTGCTGAATCTTCAGAGCAGAGACTGGGCCCCTTAAAACAGCATTAACACCCAGCACTCCCAAGCAACCAAGTCCTGCTGAATCTTCAGAGCAGAGACTGGGCCCCTTAAAACAGCATTAACACCCAGCACTCCCAAGCAACCAAGTCCTGCTGAATCTTCAGAGCAGAGACTGGGCCCCTTAAAACAGCATTAACACCCAGCACTCCCAAGCAACCAAGTCCTGCTGAATCTTCAGAGCAGAGACTGGGCCCCTTAAAACAGCATTAACACCCAGCACTCCCAAGCAACCAAGTCCTGCTGAATCTTCAGAGCAGAGACTGGGCCCCTTAAAACAGCATTAACACCCAGCACTCCCAAGCAACCAAGTCCTGCTGAATCTTCAGAGCAGAGACTGGGCCCCTTAAAACAGCATTAACACCCAGCACTCCCAAGCAACCAAGTCCTGCTGAATCTTCAGAGCAGAGACTGGGCCCCTTAAAACAGCATTAACACCCAGCACTCCCAAGCAACCAAGTCCTGCTGAATCTTCAGAGCAGAGACTGGGCCCCTTAAAACAGCATTAACACCCAGCACTCCCAAGCAACCAAGTCCTGCTGAATCTTCAGAGCAGAGACTGGGCCCCTTAAAACAGCATTAACACCCAGCACTCCCAAGCAACCAAGTCCTGCTGAATCTTCAGAGCAGAGACTGGGCCCCTTAAAACAGCATTAACACCCAGCACTCCCAAGCAACCAAGTCCTGCTGAATCTTCAGAGCAGAGACTGGGCCCCTTAAAACAGCATTAACACCCAGCACTCCCAAGCAACCAAGTCCTGCTGAATCTTCAGAGCAGAGACTGGGCCCCTTAAAACAGCATTAACACCCAGCACTCCCAAGCAACCAAGTCCTGCTGAATCTTCAGAGCAGAGACTGGGCCCCTTAAAACAGCATTAACACCCAGCACTCCCAAGCAACCAAGTCCTGCTGAATCTTCAGAGCAGAGACTGGGCCCCTTAAAACAGCATTAACACCCAGCACTCCCAAGCAACCAAGTCCTGCTGAATCTTCAGAGCAGAGACTGGGCCCCTTAAAACAGCATTAACACCCAGCACTCCCAAGCAACCAAGTCCTGCTGAATCTTCAGAGCAGAGGTATCATCTCTGGAAGATTGCCCACCCACCCCATGGTCGACAACTTACTTATAGATAGTGCACATCAGCTGGTTTCCTTAACACACCAATCAAATCACTAAACCTCTCCTCACCTGAATTTATTTAACACACTGCATCCTTACATTGGTTTAATCACTCATTGATATTTGTGTGTTTGTATATATGATCTACATATCTATATAATACACTTTTTCTAATGTTCTCCCTTCTATTTTTCACTTTAACACTAACTTCTCTCATCACTAAAATATCCCTATCCTTTCACTCACCTGTCCCTAGCAACACCATAATTATTACTTCCACCTTACTCCCCTCCCCTCTCTATTCATCTCATGCACTCTACACATACCTTTCCAGCCTATCTCCACCAACTCCTCCCAAATCCTCTACATACATACCCTCCTACAAAACTTTCAAATCCTACTCCCACCTTCACTTCCTTTCTATCCTTCTGCTCCTAGCTGCTGGTGATGTCTCTCCTAACCCCGGCCCCCTCGCAACAAACTCAGCACATACTAACCCAAGGATCCACACTAATCTCATACCCATCTCATGTTCCTCTAAATCCTCCTTCAATACTGCCCTCTGGAACGCACGCTCTGTTTGCAATATAACTAAATCCACTGCTGTCCATGACTTCTTCATCTCTCGTTCTATAGATTTACTAGCCATAACAGAAACCTGGCTCTCCCCCTCTGACACTGCCACCCCTGCATCTTTGTCCTTCGGTGGTCTCCAACTTACCCACAACCCAAGAAACTCTGAATGTAAAGGTGGTGGTGTTGGGTTTCTCCTCTCCCCTCACTGCTCTTTTAAACCTCTTCCCACCCCCCCTTCTCTCTCTTTCCCATCATTTGAAATACACTCAATTCGCCTTTTCAAACCCTTCTCTGCTAACATTGCTGTTATTTACCGCCCCCCTGGTTCCCCTCTTCTCTTCCTTGACCACTTTGCTGCCTGGCTACCCTATTTCCTCTCTTCTAACATTCCATCCCTAATTCTCGGGGACTTCAATATTCCTATAAACCCACCTTTGACCTCTGCAGCCACCAAACTACTTTCCATGACTTCCTCCCTCGGGCTATCGCAGTGGGCAGATTCTCCCACCCATGTAGCTGGCAATACCCTTGACCTAATCTTCACTTATGCATGTACAGTATCTAATATCTGCAACACTCCATATCCACTCTCTGATCACCACCTCTTATCATTTGCTCTCACATACCCCCTCACCCAAAAACCTCAGCCTAACCCCCCTCAACTCAGGAGGGACCTTAATTCTCTTGATCTCCAACAGTTGTCAGCTGACATTGATTCACAACTGCTGTCCATCCCTTCCCTCTCCTGTCCTTCACAGGCCATCTCCATATATAACTCTACTCTTACATCTGCCTTGAACACTGCAGCGCCACTCCAAACAAGCACCTCGAGGAGGACCCGCCCCCAACCATGGCATACTAAATCAACGCGCTACCTGCAAAGATGCTCCCGTTGTGCTGAACGCTCCTGGAGGAAGTCTCGTACACAATCAGACTTTCTCCATTATAGATTCATATTGTGTTCATACAGTGCAGCCCTTGCCCTTGCCAAACAGTCCTATTTTTCCACTCTCATTAGTTCATGTTCCCGCAACCCCAGGCGTCTCTTTCACACCTTTAATTCTCTTCTTCGCCCTGCTGTGGCCACCCCCAAAACTAACCTTACTGCTGATAACTTCGCATGTTACTTCACTGACAAGATTGAACAGCTAAGGAAAGAATTCTCCCCTCCTTGCCTTTCTGTTTCTCAATCACACATAGATCATGACTTTCCTACCCTTCAGACATTCTCCCCAGCTACTGACCAAGAGGTGGCTGCTCTTCTTTGCTCCTCTCGCCCCACCACTTGCCCGCTCGATCCTGTCCCATCTCACCTTATTAGATCTCTCTCCACTTGTCTCGTGCCTTCTCTAACACACATCTTCAACTGCTCGCTCTCCTCTGGCATCGTCCCTGCTGACCTTAAACATGCCACTGTAGTACCTATACTAAAAAAACCATCCCTCGACCCATCCACCCCCTCTAACTACCGTCCCATATCCCTGCTCCCTTTTTCCTCAAAGCTTCTGGAAAGACTTGTCTTCACCCGTGTGTCTCATTTCCTCAATTCCAACTCTCTCCTTGACCCTCTTCAATCTGGCTTCCGCCCTCTCCACTCTACAGAGACTGCCCTTATCAAAGTTACTAACGACCTAATCGCAGCTAAATCCAAAGGCCACTACTCCATACTAATTCTTCTTGACCTCTCAGCGGCCTTTGACACCGTTGATCATGCTCTCCTTCTTCAAACTCTTCAATCGCTTGGTCTCTGTGACTCTGTCCTCTCATGGTTTTCCTCTTATCTCTCCCAACGCTCATTCAGTGTCTCCTTTTCTAATGATACCTCCTCCCCTTGCCCTGTCTCAGTTGGAGTTCCCCAAGGCTCCGTCCTTGGTCCCCTTCTATTTTCTCTTTATACTGCCTCTCTTGGCAAACTTATTACCTCTTTTGGATTTCACTACCACCTGTACGCTGATGACACCCAGCTATATCTCTCCTCCCCGGACCTCTCCCCTGCCGTCCTGCAACGTGTCACTGCTTGCCTTTCTTCCATCTCTGACTGGATGTCCTCCCGCTTTCTGAAACTCAATCTCTCAAAAACTGAGCTCCTTGTCTTTCCTCCTCCTAATACTGATCCTCCTCTTTCGCTCTCCCTCCAAGTTTGTGGTACCAACATCAGTCCATCCTTGCAAGCGCGCTGTCTTGGCGTCATACTTGACTCTGGTCTCACCTTTGAGCCTCACATCCAGCATGTTGCCAAATCCTGTAGATTCCATCTTAAAAACATAGCCCGCATCCGCCCCTTTCTTGCACCAGATACTACCAAGGAGCTTGTCCATGCTCTAGTAATTTCCCGCATGGATTATTGTAACCCTCTCCTGATTGGTCTCCCCAATAGCCGTACTGCACCCTTACAGTCCGTAATGAATGCTGCTGCTAGATTGATTTTCCTCTCTAGTCGTTTCTCTCACACCTCACCCCTCTGCCAGTCCTTACATTGGCTTCCTGTATGCTATAGGAGTCAATTCAAGGTACTAACTCACACCTATAAAGCACTGAACAACTCTAGCCCCTCTTATATCTCCTCACAGATCCATAGGTATGTCCCTTCTCGGTCTCTCCGTTCTGCCCGTGACCACCTCCTGTCCGTTGTCCGCACTCGTACGGCCAACTCGCGCTTGCAGGACTTCTCGCGGGCGGCTCCCTTCCTATGGAATAGCCTGCCTACCGCCATCAGACTCTCCCCTAGTCTTGCATCTTTTAAGAAGTGCCTTAAAACCCATCTCTTTAGGAAAGCTTATGGCCTCCAAGACTAACCCTTACCTCACATACCTGTCTCTTGCCCTCTCCAAAAGGGCAGCCCACCTTATTTGATTGTAAATTCCTGTCCTAATGTGTTTTACACCCCACCTCCTATAGAATGTAAGCTCGTTTGAGCAGGGTCCTCTTCAACCTATTGTTCCTGTAAGTTTATTTGTAACTGTCCTATTTATAGTTAAATCCCCCTCTCATAATATTGTAAAGCGCTACGGAATCTGTTGGCGCTATATAAATGGCAATAATAAATAAATAAATAAATGAGCTGCCTTGGGCTAAAAATGGTCCACACGCTGCTGTATTTTAGCTCTGAATGACGTTTGACTTGTGTGACTTATCCGCCACCAACTAGGGTTCAAGCCGCCATGTTTTAGGGCACTTTCTGCCTGTGAAACAAACATCAATTTTTCTGGCCGCTGCTACAGCAGCGGCTGCAACAATACCAAATTTTTCAGGCATGTGTACATGCCTAATTTTTAGGCCCACTGGTGCAGCACTGTGGCTTCAAAAACCAAACCAAAAAAAAATCCTCCAAGATGGCACCAATATACCAGTGGTCTAAGCATCTTCCCACCTTGGCCTAAAAAGGGGAGGTGATTCAACAATTAAAAATCTCTGCCATTTACACGTCCACTGATAGGAGACGTGGAAGGTATTAAACTGATATGAACAATACTAAACTCACCACTCCTATCTGGTGGCACATTAGCTTGCCCGCGCAGTGCCCCAAATTTCAAGTAAGAGGACCGACCAAGCATCTTCTTCCATCTCCCTGTTACATAAATCAATGCCATATCCATAGAAATTGTAGAGAATATCCAGGATAGTTTTACAGGGCCAAATCATGTCGCCTGTTGAAAGAGGTGACCTTGCTCGGGTCCCAGGTGTGCGGTTCCTAAAATGGCTGCCATATACATGTCCTCTGATAGGAGACGCGGAAGGTATTAAACTGATATGAACAATACTAAACTCACCACTCCTATCTGGTGGCACATTAGCTTGCCCGCGCAGTGCCCCAAATTTCAAGTAAGAGGACCGACCAAGCATCTTCTTCCATCTCCCTGTTACATAAATCAATGCCATATCCATAGAAATTGTAGAGAATATCCAGGATAGTTTTACAGGGCCAAATCATTTCGCCTGTTGAATGAGGTGACCTTGCTCGGGTCCCAGGTGTGCGGTTCCTAAAATGGCTGCCATATACATGTCCTCTGATAGGAGACGCGGAAGGTATTAAACTGATATGAACAATACTAAACTCACCACTCCTATCTGGTGGCACATTAGCTTGCCCGCGCAGTGCCCCAAATTTCAAGTAAGAGGACCGACCAAGCATCTTCTTCCATCTCCCTGTTACATAAATCAATGCCATATCCATAGAAATTGTAGAGAATATCCAGGATAGTTTTACAGGGCCAAATCATGTCGCCTGTTGAAAGAGGTGACCTTGCTCGGGTCCCAGGTGTGCGGTTCCTAAAATGGCTGCCATATACACGTCCACTGATAGGAGACGCGGAAGGTATTAAACTGATATGAACATTTACTAAACTCACCACTCCGAGTGCTGTTATTTATTTAATTTTTTTGTGGTGAGGCTTTACAGGACAGAGTGCTTCTCCACGGGACATGTTAACTCACGGGCAGCTGGCTCATCAAGGAACCAGAGCAGCTTGAACGAGGTGACCTTGCTCGGGTCCCAGGTGTGCGGTTCCTAAAATGGCTGCCATATACACGTCCACTGATAGGAGACGCGGAAGGTATTAAACTGATATGAACAATACTCCACTCCTATCAGTAGGTCCGTCCCATTGTGATTTATGCCCCCCACCCACCGCGCAGGGATGGGGGCCGGGGGGGAGGAAAGTAGGCCCCCCCATTGTGATTTATGGCCCCCACCCACCGCGCAGGGGTTGGGGAGGACAGTAGCTCCCCCCAGTGTGTATCATGGGATTTGAGGACAGGTGTCAATCCATACCTGCCAAGTGACCCTATGTAGGGGTAACAGTCCCTATTCTGCTCTGTGTCAGTGTGTATCATGGTCTCTGTGGACGGGGAACAGTCTCTATTCTGCTCTGTGTCAGTGTGTATCATGGTCTCTGTGGACGGGGAACAGTCTCTATTCTGCTCTGTGTCAGTGTGTATCATGGACTCTGTGGACAGGGAACAGTCTCTATTCTGCTCTGTGTCAGTGTGTATCATGGTCTCTGTGGACGGGGAACAGTCTCTATTCTGCTCTGTGTCAGTGTGTATCATGGACTCTGTGGACAGGGAACAGTCTCTATTCTGCTCTGTGTCAGTGTGTATCAGGGGCTTTGAGGACAGGTGTCAATCCATACCTGCCAAGTAACCCTATGTAGGGGGAACAGTCCCTATTCTGCTCTGTGTCAGTGTGTATCAGGGATTTGACTATCTTTATTCAGATTCAAAAATTACAATTCCAGGAAAAATTTAACAAACATTTACAAGAACATGTTATGCACATCATAGAAACAACGTGAACCTCTTTAAAGCCACAAACTTAAGACAAAAAATACGTACACACAATGTGTAAGGGTTTGAAAGAATATTCTGAATCCTTACATGTTTACTTTATCGTTTGTTTGATTTTTGTGAACCATATATAAACTACAAGCAGCGTGAAAACTATAAAAACTCAAGTGGCCATGCTGATCAAATTAAATAGTATGCTTTACACAGCGTATAAGGGTGATGTCACAGCACAACGGGAATCTAACAGGGGAAGAGGTGAAAGTCATCCTCCCCCTCCCACGACCCCGCCATATCTGCCAAGTGACCCTATGTAGGGGTAACAGTCTCTATTCTGCTCTGTGTCAGTGTGTATCATGGTCTCTGAGGACGGGGAACAGTCTCTATTCTGCTCTGTGTCAGTGTGTATCAGGGGCTTTGAGGACAGGTGTCAATCCATACCTGCCAAGTGACCCTATGTAGGGGGGACAGTCTCTATTCTGCTCTGTGTCATTGTGTATCATGGTCTCTGTGGACGGGTAACAGTCTCTATTCTGCTCTGTGTCAGTGTGTATCAGGGGTTTTGAGGACAGGTGTCAATCCATATCTGCCAAGTGACCCTATGTAGGGGGAACAGTCCCTATTCTGCTCTGTGTCAGTGTGTATCAGGGGTTTTGAGGACAGGTGTCAATCTGTCTCCTACAAGTGACCCTATGTAGGAGGAACAGTCCCTATTCTGCTCTGTGTCAGTGTGTATCAGGGGTTTTGAGGACAGGTGTCAATCCATATCTGCCAAGTGACCCTATGTAGGGGGAACAGTCCCTATTCTGCTCTGTGTCAGTGTGTATCAGGGGTTTTGAGGACAGGTGTCAATCCATATCTGCCAAGTGACCCTATGTAGGGGGAACAGTCTCTATTCTGCTCTGTGTCAGTGTGTATCAGGGATCATTAGGATAGGTGTCAATCCATATCTGCCAAGTGACCCTATGTAGGGGGAACAGTCCCTATTCTGCTCTGTGTCAGTGTGTATCAGGGATTTGACTATCTTTATTCAGATTCAAAAATTATAATTCCAGGAAACATTTAACAAACATTTACAAGAACATGTTATGCACATCATAGAAACAACGTGAACCTCTTTAACCCCTTAAGGACCAAACTTCTGGAATAAAAGGGAATCATGACGTGTCAGACATGTCATGTGTCCTTAAGGGGTTAAAGCCACAAACTTAAGACAAAAAATACGTACACACAATGTGTAAGGGTTTGAAAGAATATTCTGAATCCTTACATGTTTACTTTATCGTTTGTTTGATTTTTGTGAACCATATATAAACTACAAGCAGCGTGAAAACTATAAAAACTCAAGTGGCCATGCTGATCAAATTAACTGCCAAGTGACCCTATGTAGGAGGAACAGTCCCTATTCTGCTCTGTGTCAGTGTGTATCAGGGGTTTTGAGGACAGGTGTCAATCCATATCTGCCAAGTGACCCTATGTAGGGGGAACAGTCCCTATTCTGCTCTGTATCAGTGTGTATCAGGGGTTTTGAGGACAGGTGTCAATCCATATCTGCCAAGTGACCCTATGTAGGGGGAACAGTCTCTATTCTGCTCTGTGTCAGTGTGTATCAGGGATCATTAGGATAGGTGTCAATCCATATCTGCCAAGTGACCCTATGTAGGGGGAACAGTCCCTATTCTGCTCTGTGTCAGTGTGTATCAGGGATTTGACTATCTTTATTCAGATTCAAAAATTACAATTCCAGGAAAAATTTAACAAACATTTACAAGAACATGTTATGCACATCATAGAAACAACGTGAACCTCTTTAAAGCCACAAACTTAAGACAAAAAATACGTACACACAATGTGTAAGGGTTTGAAAGAATATTCTGAATCCTTACATGTTTACTTTATCGTTTGTTTGATTTTTGTGAACCATATATAAACTACAAGCAGCGTGAAAACTATAAAAACTCAAGTGGCCATGCTGATCAAATTAAATAGTATGCTTTACACAGCGTATAAGGGTGATGTCACAGCACAACGGGAATCTAACAGGGGAAGAGGTGAAAGTCATCCTCCCCCTCCCACGACCCCGCCATATCTGCCAAGTGACCCTATGTAGGGGTAACAGTCTCTATTCTGCTCTGTGTCAGTGTGTATCATGGTCTCTGAGGACGGGGAACAGTCTCTATTCTGCTCTGTGTCAGTGTGTATCAGGGGCTTTGAGGACAGGTGTCAATGTTAGGTGATTTCTGCCCTCTATGGATTAAAAGCAGACTCTGCATCAACTATGTAATTTTCCATGGGAGTTTTGCCATGGATCCCCCTCCGGCATGCCACAGTCCAGGTGTTAGTCCCCTTGAAACAACTTTTCCATCACTTTTGTGGCCAGAAAGAGTCCCTGTTGGTTTTAAAATTCGCCTGCCCATTGAAGTCAATGGCGGTTCGCGCGGTTCGCCGGTTCGCGAACATTTGCAGAAGTTCGCGTTCGCCGTTCGCGAACCGAAAATTTCGGGTTCGCGACAACACTACCAGTAACCTGTGTTTATTATACATTATCCCTCCCATAGCCAGTAACCTGTGTTTATTATACATTATCCTCCCATGGCCAGTAACCTGTGCTTATTATACATTATCCCCCCCATAGCCAGTAACCTGTGTTTATTATACATTATCCCTCCCATAGCCAGTAGCCTGTGTTTATTATACATTATCCCCCCCATAGCCAGTAACCTGTGTTTATTATACATTATTCTCCCATAGCCAGTAACCTGTGTTTATTATACATTATCCTCCCATGGCCAGTAACCTGTGCTTATTATACATTATCCCCCCCATAGCCAGTAACCTGTGTTTATTATACATTATCCTCCCATGGCCAGTAACCTGTGCTTATTATACATTATCCCCCCCATAGCCAGTAACCTGTGTTTATTATACATTATCCTCCCATAGCCAGTAACCTGTGTTTATTATACATTATCCTCCCATGGCCAGTAACCTGTGCTTATTATACATTATCCCCCCCATAGCCAGTAACCTGTGCTTATTATACATTATCCCCCCCATAGCCAGTAACCTGTGTTTATTATACATTATCCCTCCCATAGCCAGTAACCTGTGTTTATTATACATTATCCCTCCATAGCCAGTAACCTGTGTTTATTATACATTATCTCCCCCATAGCCAGTAGCCTGTGTTTATTATACATTACCCCCCATAGCCAGTAACCTGTGTTTATTATACATTATCCCTCCCATAGACAGTAACCTGTGTTTATTATACATTATCCCCCATATTCATTTATCGTTGGACCTAGGCAGCATGATGTCTTAGGCCGGCCCAGAGAGTGAGTGAGTGAGTGAGTAATATAATATATATGTTCAGAAACATATTAGTAATATATGTAGATCGGGTTCATGCAAAGAGGGTGAAAAGGTATTAAAGAAAAACACACTTATTGCATCAAATTTACAAAGCCAAACTTTTAAAAGCTTTCCTCATTTCTTTCTCGGGATGAGGAATATATCGGTTGTAGACTGAGGATTTCCATCTGCCCAATCTTTTAATAATATGCACTGGAGTGTCAGTGTTGAAGGAGACCGAAGCTGCCCCTATTCTAAATGAAAGACCTGAGACATGGATACAACCCAATATTAGGAGTAGTGTTCTGATGTAGAAGATGATTTAGCCGTAGTCAGAGGGATTCAGTGAGAGTAGTGGTGAAATGTGTGTGGCATGACTGAGTGTGGGTAAGTAAGAGTCAAGTATTTTAACTGAGCACTAGTTCTAGGTGGGATAAAGTGTTATAGCGGATGGATGAGTAGTTTGGTTCGTTTTAGAGGTTTGTAGAGAGAGTATATAGTGATCATGATTTTTAGCGATATCCAATATTTTGAAGGTGGTCTCAAACAAACATAAAATGCTATATAGAATTTGTGGGAATATCGAATAGTCGTGTACAGTAAATCAGAGAGGACTCAGAATATCGAACCATCAATCGGTAACCTGGATGAAATAGGGGGTCTATCTGTTTTATTAAATACGCGGTAATATGCTTTTAATGGGATAGGACGTTAGGAAAGGTGTGTGATTGGGATAAGTGGTTGTGGCTGTATTTAACTTATCCTGGGACCGACCTGGCTCCTAAGCTTGAGCCGCGCGTGGCTGGATCTCCTCTTCTGACTTAGCCAGTGATCGGTCGCAGTGATCGGTCACGTGGCCCGCCTGGCACTAGGAGCACGGCTCGAGTCACGAGCTCGCTCTTAAAGGGGCAGTGGGAGCCAAAAGTTGATTCAGGCTCCCATTGGCCCACGTCATTCCAGCACCTCCACACACAAACGTTTTGGGGGCACAATAGCTTGCATTTAAAAAAAACAAAAACTTTTTTGACTGTAATATAATAGCAGTCAGTTTCCTTCACACGTGTGCGTTTCAGGGCCTGCCAGGGCACAGTGTCACACCAGTGCAACTCATATCTGGTGTAACAGTAGTGTACATTTAGAAAAAAAAATACAGGGGGCTTGTGGTGTTGTACGTGACTGGGTGGAGGAAGAGACCTTCAATGACATCAGTGAGGACAAGGAACGGGACATGGCTAGCTTGGTATCCAACCTTGTGCAAATGGGGAGTTTGCGGTTGTGCAAATGGACTGGTTGCGGTTGTTTGCGGTGCGTTAAACGGGGAGTTTGGTCTGTCACTGTGAAGCGGGCGTAACCCTTACACTACCTGATCGATACAACATCATACCTGATGTTTTAAAGCACGTTATTCCAAACAATTTAGGAATGTTAGGTGATTTATGCCCTTTATGGATTAAAACCAGACTCTGCATCAACTACGTAATTTTCCATGGGAGGTTTGCCATGGATCCCCCTCCGGCATGCCACAGTCCAGGTGTTAGTCCCCTTGAAACAACTTTTCCATCACTATTGTGGCCAGAAAGAGTCCCTGTGGGTTTTAAAATTCGCCTGCCTACTGAAGTCTATGGCTGTTCGCCAGGTTCTCCCGTTCGCGAACATTTGCGGAAGTTCGCGTTCGCCATTCGCGAACGAAAAATTTTACGTTCGCAACATCACTATTAATGGGTCTTTCCTTAACCAATTTGCATGCTCTAATTCCTCTTCTTCTGAAGGTCTCCCTCTCTATCCTCCTACTGTTTTCCATGTGTCTTCTTTGTTCTTTTCCAAATGATAGCCTTGCTGAAAAAAGTCATTATTGTCATCTATTTCCCTCAACCTGTCATATTGATTAGTCAGAGTGGTTGAGTGTGTTGGGATTTCCCTTTCTTTTCTTATTCTTTTTTCTCTCTCATTTAAATATCTCGGTCTAATCCCCTACCTATTTTGTCCTCTTGTGAGAAAGAGGACTGTGTGTCTTTATGTCCATCCCCCATTATTGCTGTTGACCTTTCTATTCTTTCTCTTAAATGCTCTCTAGTTCTCTTTTCTCTCTCTAAATCTTTCCTTCTATATTCCTCTTTTTTGCTATTTCTCTTTGTCTTCTTTCACGTTCCTCCATGAGATAGTGTTTTCTATCTCTCTCTCTTCTTTCTTCAAAGTTTGATACAGTCTGGAAATTTCTTCTTTTTAGTGGGTGTTCTTCTTCCCTAGCTAGTGGTCTTCCTTCTCTTTTTCTGATGTTGCCACTTTTATAGTCCTGCACGTCTCACTGGTATTTTCGCTTTTTAACCTGTATTACCTCTTTCTCCACTTTCTCTACATTCATTTGAATCTGTCTCAAGATTTCCTCCAATTCATCTGCTATTAAGATTTATTTTAATCCAGTGTGTTTATTTCCTATGTCTTTATCTAATTTTTCAAGATGGTACTGTCTTCTTCTAATTATTAAATCCATCAGCCCAATTGAGAAGCTTTCCAGTTTTTGGACCCATTCCCTCATAAACTCCTCTTCCTCCCTATCAAAAGTGGGAGTTTCCATTTTTGCAACTTCCAATTTATTATTTTAGTCTCAATTTCTCCAATTCAAATTAATTATCTTTTACTCCTATTTCTAATCTTATGTCTGTTCTTGTATTATCTCTCTGGAAAATGTCTTAAATAATAAGAAAAGGCTAAATAATAATAAAAATCTGGTGTTAATGTGTATAAGGGCGCTTAAAGAGGTTTTTCAATGATTTCTTAAATTTTTAGTTAAATAAATGTCCTTAGCTGCTGACCACTACTTAGCGTAAAACCTTTAAACACTTTAAAATGTACAGAAATAGTGAAATTGTAGTGTAGCACTTAAAAATTTCAAAGAACAGATAAACCAACCAATGCAAAATATTGCTCTTAAAGTGTCTGGTTACCTGTATAAATCTTCACAAAACACTCTTTTGCACATTAGAGTGTACCCTTAAAAAACATTAGAACGTGTGATATAACATTTTCTAAGGTGCTTAGTGTACTTATGGGAAAAAAAAAATTAGGTGCAAATCTATAAAAACGTTACAAACGTATCCTTTGTGACCAAAGTTCCAATCAATTCAATTTCTGTGTCCATATCAAATTTATAAATACTTAGCAGCAGTTCTCTGGATGAAGAATACCTCAAGAACATAAAAATAGAAAAACAAACAATAGGGAAGACAGTTTTAAACAATATATGGGATAACTTCCCAATTTTCCCCTTAGACCTCTACTCACATTTACTAGAGCCTAAAACTTGGCTCTAGTTTGTGCGCCTCAGAGTCTCTCTTATGGGGGGACTCCTTTCCTCTTGTGTCTGATAAATTCATATAGAAAAATACCGTAAAAGAATGAAAATATATCAAATTCAGCCACAGACCAGTGTACTGGCTCTGCTGGTGGTGGTGCTGAATTTACGGACACACAATCAAAAACCTAGTCACAGTTTCTTCTACAGGATACACAGTCACACACAGAGTCAGATACAACACACATGATCATAGGCAAACAGTCACAAGTC
Organism: Pelobates fuscus; assembly: GCF_036172605.1. Taxonomy (NCBI): domain Eukaryota; kingdom Metazoa; phylum Chordata; class Amphibia; order Anura; family Pelobatidae; genus Pelobates; species Pelobates fuscus. Next base: position 258,086,862 of record NC_086318.1, read on the forward strand.
ACTAACATTGTCACAGTCATTGACACACATACACAGTTACAGGCACACACACTCATAGTTACAGGCACGCACACACACAAAGAGTAACAGGCACACATTCAAACAGTTGCAGGCACATGCACACACACAGTCACCAAAACTGTCTTCTGGGTTCTTCCTTTAGGTGCATGGTTGGTGGAGGAGGAACAGAGGTCGGAGTACATTCTCTTATGTCTCTGCTTCCCCCGAGCTGGCAGAGTCGCTGCTGCTTCAGTGGGGGGTGCGACGCTCCTCTCCATCTGGGGTCAAGGGCACATGTTCCCAGAGACCCCCTCCCCCCTCCCCCCCCCCCCAAGTTTTACCGTGGCATGCGTCCATCAAGCTTAGCATTTCTCACATTTGTTTTTGCAGTTGATCCCAAAGAAGGCAAAAAAAAGTTCAAAGCCTTTTCCAATTTTGCAGCAAACTAGTAAAAAAAAATCATATTAAATTGTGTCATCTGCAAACACTGAAACAGGAGGTTACATTTTTATTTTAACAAGAATTATAAATATGTTTAATAGAAGCAGTCCCAGAAGTGAAGCTTAAGGGACACCACTTACCACTTAAGTCCAGTTTGAAAATGTACCAATAATGTAAATTCTCTGTACTCTATCTTAAAGGACCACTATAGGCACCCAGACCACTTCAGCTTAATGAAGTGGTCTGGGTGCCAGGTGCATCTAGGATTAACCCTTTCTGCTGTAAACATAGCAGTTTCAGAGAAACTGCTATGTTTACTTTAGGGTTAATCCAGCCTCTAGTGGCTGTCTCATTGACTTTTTTCACAGTGAGAAGAAGCCAGCGTCCATAGGAAAGCATTAATAATGCTGCGCATGCGCATTCAGTCGATGACATGAGAAGAGGGAGGAGAGTCCCAGTGCCGAGGGAGCCCGGTGCTGGAAAAAAGGTAAGGGACCGTGAGGGAGGGGGGAACATTCAGGGCACTATAGTGCCAGGAAAACAAGTTTGTTTTGCTGGCACTATAGTGGTCCTTTAAGCCAATGTTCTAATCAAGAAAAATGATTTTCATCTAGAGCAATTTCTTTTAGTTTAAAAGCTAACCTGTTATGTGGAACTGTATTAAGTGCCTTGGCAAAATCCAAGTAGATCACATCCACTGCAACACCCTGATCTATACTTCTGCTTACTTCTTTGTAAAAGTTACTTTGACATGACCTATGTTTCATAAAACCATGTTAATTTTTGCTAATAACAATGTTCTTCACAATAAATTCCTCAAAATTATCCCTTAATAACCTTTCAAATACTTTTCCAGCCTCAGATGTTAAGCTCACATGTCTATACTTTCCAGGGAAATATTGTAAACAGTTTTTGAATATAGGAACCATATATGCCTTTCTCCAATCCGCTGGTAAAATTCCTGAAAGCTCCTTAAGTCCTCATGGGTAAATAATGTCAGACCATGGGGATTTGTTTACAATAACTAATTGCTGTAGCACCTTGTCTTGTGTCATCTAATCACAATTTCTCTGCAAGGTGTTTGCAGCAATCATTTGTAAATATATGATCCTCCTTAATATTTATACAAAGGAAATATAGTTATTTAAAATGTCTGCCTTTTCCTGGTCTTTATTAACAGACACAACACCCAGTGTACCAACACTTTGATTTTTCTATTTTTCAGAATTAATGTACTTAAATCTTTTTACGTGGTTGTCTTGGCTCTCTTTGTCTTTCACTTTATCATTTTCTAGTTTAGCACATCTAATCCCCTTTTTTCGCATTATTCGTTTCCTTACATCTTATATAGGATGCCTCCAATTTGTATGATTTAAAAAATGTAGATGTACTTTTCTTAGTTTTCATTTCTTGGTTTGATTTCCCACTAAGCCACATTGATTTCAGCTTGTTTCTTTTATATTTATTACTCTGTGATATTCTAGTGAGATGTGTACCTTTCTAATATCTGTTTGAAGATATTCCATTATCACCAATGTTTTTTTTCACTTAACTGTTTATGCCAGCCAATATGTTGTAAAGCTGCCATAATATTATTGAAATTGGCCTTTTTAAAATGATTTGTTTTAGTATACCCAAATATACTAAAACAAATCTTGTGTCTTCTTGGTAATAGATAAAAAACGTAAAAAACAAAACAAAACAAAAAAACACATGTTCACATCAAAACAAGTTAATAAATAGGCATGTGATTTATTTCATGTATACGAGTTATTGTGTCATTCTTTTATTTTTTAAATAAATGCTATTATGTTTTAATTATTAACCTACAAAATTAAGACCTATGCTCAAACTCCCACTAGTCCTGAGTGGCAGCAATAACTATAGTGCACATGCTTTAATCATTGTCTTATTCTTTTTTATCTCCACATTTATTACTTGCTCTGAATATCACAAAAGCTGGCAGTCTAGGCTTCCCGTTGCTGTGATAAGCTCCCACAGATATCACAGAGCCCAATTAGCCATTCAGGTACATGTCGATTTAGGTACTATAAATACTCTGCCTTCACCCCTGCATCATGGGAAGAGGCACAAACTGAAGCATATGGTCACTGTGGCAGACTATCAGAGTAATTGCATGCATGGGGCAGCTTTAAACAGTTTATGCAGTCATGTGTCACATTTTAGGCATTTAGCAATAGCCTGTTAATGTTGGGATCAACATGTACCATAGAATTTTGGATGCCCAGTTCTGCCTCACTGTAAAAGGGAATACCATTGCTGTAACAGGTTAAAAGAAATACAAATATGCTTGGAGTAGCTAATGGGATGCCTGTCATTATGCATTCACCAATAGCCCAGAGTCACTATTAGCAGAGAAATCCACATTTGATCTAATGATTTATGATGCCTCGAGATGCATACTAATAGCAATACAAAATATAATTAATATAAAAAAAGAATGAGATTCTTTTGGTTGCTGCAGCCTCTTGTTGGGTAATGTGTGTAATTTGTGTAATTTCTGATCACTTTAATGTTACTGATTTCAAAGTAGAGTACTTCAATTCTCCAAAGTTTTTTTTTATTTTTTTTATTAAATCTAGCTTCAATTATTACATCAGATAGTGGCCCAAATAAAATGTGACTTAAAAGGGAACTATCACTTACCAGTAATTTTGAGATCTTGTATACATATCCCTTTAACAAAAATGGTTTTGTAATGTCTTAAAAATAAAAGTATATGTACAAGCCTACACTGTTGCATTTACCTCTTTGCTGGACCTGGCCATCTCCATCTTTTTTTTCTTTTAACCCCTTCAATATGATTTAAGAAAAAAAAAAACATGAACCAAGAATTTACATTTAGAGTGTCCTGGAGATGTATCTTTTGTTTCAGTATGCACAGACTAAGTTACATATAGGACTCATCTACCCCCACAACCCTGTCACACACCTCTGCAGTTGTCATACTCACCCCCTATGCATGAAACACATCCTGACCAGTGGCGTACCTACCACGGTCGCAAGGGTCATAGCTGCGACCGGGCCCCTCACTGCAGGGGACCCGGCCGCAGCCACGACCCCTGCGACCGTGGGCCGCCTAGATGCCTCCTCCTCCGTGTTCCCCTGTCATAGGGTGGTGGCAGAGTGGGTGGCAGAGGTCCTGTCAGACGCAGCGAGGGAGCTATGTTCTCTCTGCTCTGCTCCCTTGCACGCCGTTTGCTGGTGCCGGGTGCCGAAATATGACATCATATTCCGGATCCCGGCATCAGTAGACAGCCCGCGAGGGAGCAAAGCAGAGAGAACACAGCTCCCTCGCCACGTCTGACAGGAACTCAGCTGCAAGTCGCACTGAAGACCAACTGGACCCCAGGGACAGATCCACGCCAGCTCTCCAGGTAGGGACGCTGGGTAGACATTTTATATGAATAATTTGTGTGTGTCTGTGAGTGTGTGTGTCTGTAAGTATATGTGTGTGTCTGTAAGTGTATGTGTGTGTCTGAATTTGTATCTGTTTGTGAGTATGTGTGTCTGTGTCTGTAAGTGTATGTGTGTGTCTGAATGTGTATGTGTCTGTATGTGTGTGTTTGTAAGTGTGTGTCTGTAAGTGTATGTGGCTGTGTCTGTAAGTGTATGTGTCTGTGTCTGTGAGTGTGTGTGTCTGTGAGTATGTGTGAGTGTGAGTGTGTGTGTCTGTCTGTGTGTATGTGTTTACATGTGTATCTGTTTGGCTGCATGTGTGGGGGATGGGAGGGTGTGGGGTAAGAGGTAGATGTATGGGGAAGGGGTCAGGGCAATTTCCGCACCCTGGTTTCTAGTTACGCCTCTGATCCTGACCATAAACACAACACACAAATACCAAAAGCAGTTCCCCTTGCAAACAACACAGTGCAAGCAACTACCTCCCACACAGACATACACATGAAAACTAAAACAGAAACAAGCATTCACACACAAGGATGCTCATGCATATACACAGGTACATACTCAGTCAGAAATACACACACACTCTCAGGCACATACAAGGTCTATAATGCTAGATTTTTATATTTAAATATTTTCACATACAGGGAGTGCAGAATTATTAGGCAAATGAGTATTTTGACCACATCATCCTCTTTATGCATGTTGTCTTACTCCAAGCTGTATAGGCTCAAAAGCCTACTACCAATTAAGCATATTAGGTGATGTGTATCTCTGTAATGAGAAGGGGTGTGGTCTAATGACATCAACACCCTATATCAGGTGTGCATAATTATTAGGCAACTTCCTTTCCTTTGGCAAAATGGGTCAAAAGAAGGACTTGACAGGCTCAGAAAAGTCAAAAATAGTGAGATATCTTGCAGAGGGATGCAGCACTCTTAAAATTGCAAAGCTTCTGAAGCGTGATCATCGAACAATAAAGCGTTTCATTCAAAATAGTCAACAGGGTCGCAAGAAGTGTGTGGAAAAACCAAGGCGCAAAATAACTGCCCATGAACTGAGAAAAGTCAAGCGTGCAGCTGCCAAGATGCCACTTGCCACCAGTTTGGCCATATTTCAGAGCTGCAACATCACTGGAGTGCCCAAAAGCACAAGGTGTGCAATAGTGTTGTCGCGAACCCGAAATTTTCGGTTCGCGAACGGCGAACGCGAACTTCCACAAATGTTCGCGAACCGGCGAACCGCCATTGACTTCAATGGGCAGGCGAATTTTAAAACCAACAGGGACTCTTTCTGGCCACAAAAGTGATGGAAAAGTTGTTTCAAGGGGACTAACACCTGGACTGTGGCATGCCGGAGGGGGATCCATGGCAAAACTCCCATGGAAAATTACATAGTTGATGCAGAGTCTGCTTTTAATCCATAAAGGGCAGAAATCACCTAACATTGACACCTGTCCTCAAAGCCCCTGATACACACTGACACAGAGCAGAATAGAGACTGTTCCCCGTCCTCAGAGACCATGATACACACTGACACAGAGCAGAATAGAGACTGTTACCCCTACATAGGGTCACTTGGCAGATATGGCGGGGTCGTGGGAGGGGGAGGATGACTTTCACCTCTTCCCCTGTTAGATTCCCGTTGTGCTGTGACATCACCCTTATACGCTGTGTAAAGCATACTATTTAATTTGATCAGCATGGCCACTTGAGTTTTTATAGTTTTCACGCTGCTTGTAGTTTATATATGGTTCACAAAAATCAAACAAACGATAAAGTAAACATGTAAGGATTCAGAATATTCTTTCAAACCCTTACACATTGTGTGTACGTATTTTTTGTCTTAAGTTTGTGGCTTTAAAGAGGTTCACGTTGTTTCTATGATGTGCATAACATGTTCTTGTAAATGTTTGTTAAATTTTTCCTGGAATTGTAATTTTTGAATCTGAATAAAGATAGTCAAATCCCTGATACACACTGACACAGAGCAGAATAGGGACTGTTCCCCCTACATAGGGTCATTTGGCAGATATGGATTGACACCTATCCTAATGATCCCTGATACACACTGACACAGAGCAGAATAGAGACTGTTCCCCCTACATAGGGTCACTTGGCAGATATGGATTGACACCTGTCCTCAAAACCCCTGATACACACTGACACAGAGCAGAATAGGGACTGTTCCCCCTACATAGGGTCACTTGGCAGATATGGATTGACACCTGTCCTCAAAACCCCTGATACACACTGACACAGAGCAGAATAGGGACTGTTCCTCCTACATAGGGTCACTTGGCAGATATGGATTGACACCTGTCCTCAAAACCCCTGATACACACTGACACAGAGCAGAATAGGGACTGTTCCCCCTACATAGGGTCACTTGGCAGATATGGATTGACACCTGTCCTCAAAACCCCTGATACACACTGACACAGAGCAGAATAGAGACTGTTCCCCGTCCACAGAGACCATGATACACACTGACACAGAGCAGAATAGAGACTGTCCCCCCTACATAGGGTCACTTGGCAGGTATGGATTGACACCTGTCCTCAAAGCCCCTGATACACACTGACACAGAGCAGAATAGAGACTGTTCCCTGTCCACAGAGACCATGATACACACTGACACAGAGCAGAATAGAGACTGTTCCCCGTCCACAGAGACCATGATACACACTGACACAGAGCAGAATAGGGACTGTTCCCCCTACATAGGGTTACTTGGCAGGTATGGATTGACACCTGTCCTCAAAGCCCCTGATACACACTGACACAGAGCAGAATAGAGACTGTTCCCCGTCCTCAGAGACCATGATACACACTGACACAGAGCAGAATAGAGACTGTTACCCCTACATAGGGTCCCTTGGCAGATATGGCGGGGTCGTGGGAGGGGGAGGATGACTTTCACCTCTTCCCCTGTTAGATTCCCGTTGTGCTGTGACATCACCCTTATACGCTGTGTAAAGCATACTATTTAATTTGATCAGCATGGCCACTTGAGTTTTTATAGTTTTCACGCTGCTTGTAGTTTATATATGGTTCACAAAAATCAAACAAACGATAAAGTAAACATGTAAGGATTCAGAATATTCTTTCAAACCCTTACACATTGTGTGTACGTATTTTTTGTCTTAAGTTTGTGGCTTTAAAGAGGTTCACGTTGTTTCTATGATGTGCATAACATGTTCTTGTAAATGTTTGTTAAATTTTTCCTGGAATTGTAATTTTTGAATCTGAATAAAGATAGTTAAACCCCTGATACACACTGACACAGAGCAGAATAGGGACTGTTCCCCCTACATAGGGTCACTTGGCAGATATGGATTGACACCTATCCTAATGATCCCTGATACACACTGACACAGAGCAGAATAGAGACTGTTCCCCCTACATAGGGTCACTTGGCAGATATGGATTGACACCTGTCCTCAAAACCCCTGATACACACTGACACAGAGCAGAATAGGGACTGTTCCCCCTACATAGGGTCACTTGGCAGATATGGATTGACACCTGTCCTCAAAACCCTTGATACACACTGACACAGAACAGAATAGGGACTGTTCCTCCTACATAGGGTCACTTGGCAGATATGGATTGACACCTGTCCTCAAAACCCCTGATACACACTGACACAGAGCAGAATAGGGACTGTTCCCCCTACATAGGGTCACTTGGCAGATATGGATTGACACCTGTCCTCAAAACCCCTGATACACACTGACACAGAGCAGAATAGAGACTGTTCCCCGTCCACAGAGACCATGATACACACTGACTACTCATTTCCCGTTCCTCCTCCTCACTGATGTCATTGAAGGTATGTTCTTCCCCCCAGCCACGTACAACACCACAGGTACCAGATAGGTGACAACGAGCACCCTGGGATGCCTGTTGTGTTTGGTCTTGCTCCTCCTCCTCCTCCTCAAAGCTACAATCCTCCTCTGACTCCTCTTCCTCACAATCCTCTTCCAGCGTTGCCGCAGGTCCAGCAAGCGATGCTGATAAGGCTGTTTCTGGTGGTGATGGTGACCACAACTCTTCCTCTTCCTCTTCACGCTCATCTACAGCCTGATCCAGCACTCTTCGCAGGGCACGCTCCAGGAAGAAAACAAATGGTATGATGTCAACTTGCCCAACTTGTGTCAACTTGCCCAACTTCAATGCCGCTATCAAATTTTTTCCGTTGTCACACACCACTTTGCCGATATCCAGTTGCTGCGGAGTCAGCCACTTTTGCACCTGTGCATTCAGGGCGGACAGGAGTGCTTGTCCGGTGTGACTCTCTGCTTTCAAGCAAGTCAAACCCAAGACGGCGTGACACTGCCGTATCCGGGATGTGGAATAGTACCTGGGGAGCTGGGGGGGTGCCGTTGATGTGGAGCAAGACGCAGCAGCACAAGAGGACTCAGCCAAGGAGGTTATGGAAGAGGATGAAGTAGGAGGAGTAGAGGAGGTGGCAGCAGGACTGCCTGCAATTCGTGGCGGTGTCACCAACTCCTCTGCAATGCCACGCATTCCTTGATTGTCAGCCGTCAGCAGGTTTATCCAATGCGCAGTGTAGGTGATATACCTGCCCTGACCATGCTTTGCAGACCAGGTATCAGTGGTCAGATGGACCCTTGCCCCAACACTGTGTGCCAGACATGCCATGACTTCCTTTTGCACAATCGAGTACAAGTTGGGGATTGCCTTTTGTGAAAAGGGGCTGGGCAAGGGGGTGACTTGGTGACATTGGCTTCTTACGCTCAAACATGTCCTTGACAGACACATGACTGTGGGCAGATGAGCGGGAACTGCTCAAGGCGGGAGACGGAGTGGTGGATGGTTGAGAGGGGGCAAGAAGGACAGCAGTGGTTGACGTGGATGAAGATGCTAGACCAGGAGGAGGATGGCGGCTTAGAGTAGGCGTGCTGCTTGTACTCATGTGTTGATCCCATAGGCGTTTGTGATGTGAGATCATGTGCCTACGCAAAGCAGTTGTACCTAGGTGGGTGTTGGACCTCCCACGACTCAGTTTCCTTTGGCACAGGTTGCAAATGGCATCGCTGTTGTCCGAGGCAGACACACAAAAAAAATGCCACACTGATGAGCTCTGCAATGACGGCATTCTGGTGGTGGACACAGCATGCGTTGATTGGCGTGCTGTCAGGCTGACCCCGGGTGCCAATGCATGCTGTCTGACTGTGCCACTAGCTCCTTGCGACGACCCCCCCCGCTTCCAACTCGTCTCCTCCTCCTCTCTGTCTCCCCATCTGAACTTTCGCCCTGTTCTTCTTCTTGCCGAGCGGGCACCCACGTGACATCCATGGACGCATCGTCATCATCAACCGCTTCGCTTGTATCTGACAACTCAGAAAAGGAAGCAGCAGCGGGTACAACATCATCATCATCACACCGTACCTCCATGTGTTTAATGCTGCCTGCCTGAGACATATCCCTGTTATCTACATCCTCTAGCAATAATGGTTGCGCATCACTCATTTCTTCAAACGGGTGTGTGAATAACTCCTCTGACATACCAAGTAAAGCGGCTGTGGTGCTAGTTTTGGTGGTGGCGGCAGGCGGGTGAGTGGTATCTTGAGAGGTGCCTGAAGCTAAGCTGGAGGAGGATGGTGCGTCAAGGTTCCGAGCGGAGGCTGTACAAGATTGGGTGTCCTTTGTTAGCCAGTCAACTATGTCCTCAGAACTTTTCAAGTTCAGGGTACGTGGCTTCTGAAAACTGGGCATTATTTTAGGGCAAAAGGGAATCACAGCACCACGACCACGACGGCCCCTGCGGGGTGGCCTGCCTCTGCCTGTCATTTTTTTGGGGATTAGTGGTACTATGCGTGCAAGCTACTGTGAGACCAGATATGATTGGCAATGTGAACTGTAACAGTTCTGCAGAGCACACACTGTAGGCCTGACACACCCGCTTGAAGACAAGTAACTGCTATTCAATCTATAACAGTGAAAAAAAAAATTTGTTTTTAAAAGCACGCTATAGAGACACCAGATATGATTGGCAATGTGCACTGGAACAGTTCTGGAGAGCACACGCTGAAGGAAGGACTGACAGAGCCGCTTGAAGGACACTGACTGGCTGCTATTAGCTTACACTAGAAACCTTTTTTCTTTGTAAAAGCACGCTATAGAGACACCAGATATGATTGGCAATGTGCACTTGAACAGTTCTGCAGAGCACACACTGTAGGCCTGACACACCCGCTTGAAGACAAGTAACTGCTATTCAATCTATAACAGTGAAAAAAAAAATTGTTTTTAAAAGCACGCTATAGAGACACCAGATATGATTGGCAATGTGCACTGGAACAGTTCTGGAGAGCACACGCTGAAGGAAGGACTGACAGAGCCGCTTGAAGGACACTGACTGGCTGCTATTAGCTTACTCTAGAAACCTTTTTTCTTTGTAAAAGCACGCTATAGAGACACCAGATATGATTGGCAATGTGCACTTGAACAGTTCTGCAGAGCACACACTGTAGGCCTGACACACCCGCTTGAAGACAAGTAACTGCTATTCAATCTATAACAGTGAAAAAAAAATTTTGTTTTTAAAAGCACGCTATAGAGACACCAGATATGATTGGCAATGTGCACTGGAACAGTTCTGGAGAGCACACGCTGAAGGAAGGACTGACAGAGCCGCTTGAAGGACACTGACTGGCTGCTATTAGCTTACACTAGAAACCTTTTTTCTTTGTAAAAGCACGCTATAGAGACACCAGATATGATTGGCAATGTGCACTTGAACAGTTCTGCAGAGCACACACTGTAGGCCTGACACACCCGCTTGAAGACAAGTAACTGCTATTCAATCTATAACAGTGAAAAAAAAATTTTGTTTTTAAAAGCACGCTATAGAGACACCAGATATGATTGGCAATGTGCACTTGAACAGTTCTGCAGAGCACACACTGTAGGCCTGACACACCCGCTTGAAGACAAGTAACTGCTATTCAATCTATAACAGTGAAAAAAAAATTTTGTTTTTAAAAGCACGCTATAGAGACACCAGATATGATTGGCAATGTGCACTGGAACAGTTCTGGAGAGCACACGCTGAAGGAAGGACTGACAGAGCCGCTTGAAGGACACTGACTGGCTGCTATTAGCTTACACTAGAAACCTTTTTTCTTTGTAAAAGCACGCTATAGAGACACCAGATATGATTGGCAATGTGCACTTGAACAGTTCTGCAGAGCACACACTGTAGGCCTGACACACCCGCTTGAAGACAAGTAACTGCTATTCAATCTATAACAGTGAAAAATAAATTTTGTTTTTAAAAGCACGCTATAGAGACACCAGATATGATTGGCAATGTGCACTTGAACAGTTCTGGAGAGCACACGCTGAAGGAAGGACTGACAGAGCCGCTTGAAGGACACTGACTGGCTGCTATTAGCTTACACTAGAAACCTTTTTTCTTTGTAAAAGCACGCTAAAGAGACACCAAATATGATTGGCAACTGTCAAAGCACGCTGGCACAGGTCTGCAGAGCACACGCTGAAGTAGGCCTGACACCCAGACGCTTGCAGACAACTAACTGCTCTTCTATTACAGTGAAATTTTTTTATTTATTTTAAATCTAAAGCTTAAGTTATTGTAAACACAGATATGAGTGGTGGCACTGGGCAAGAGGGCACAGTATCCACTGTGAACCTCACACAGAAGCTGGCAGGCAGGCAACTGCTCTTCTATTACAGTGGAAACAAAATTTTGGTTGTAAAAGCACGCAATAGAGACACCAGATATGAGTGGCAACTGTCAAAGTATGCTGGCAGGGTTGTGCAGGGCACACGCTGAAGGAAGGCCTGACAGAGCCGCTTGAAGGACACTGACTGGCTGCTATTAGCTTACACTGGAAACCTTTTTTCTTTGTAAAAGCACGCTAAAGAGACACCAGATATGATTGGCAACTGTCAAAGCACGCTGGCAGTGTTGTGCAGGGCACACGCTGAAGGAAGGCCTGACAGAGCTGCTTGAAGGACACTGACTGGCTACTATTAGCTTACACTGGAAACCTTGTTTCTTTGTAAAAGCACGCTATAGAGACACCAGATATGAGTGGCAACTGTCAAAGTACGCTGGCAGGGTTGTGCAGGGCACACACTGAAGGAAGGCCTGACAGAGCCGCTTGAAGGACACTGATTGGCTGCTATTAGCTTACACTGGAAACCTTTTTTCTTTGTAAAAGCATGCTAAAGAGACACCAGATATGATTGGCAACTGTCAAAGCACGCTGGCACAGGTCTGCAGAGCACACGCTGAAGTAGGCCTGACACCCAGACGCTTGCAGACAACTAACTGCTCTTCTATTACAGTGAAAAAAATTATTTCTTTTAAATCTAAAGCTTAACCTATTGTAAAAACAGATATGAGTGGTGGCACTGACTGTGCAAATGGGCAAGGCATGCAACCTGACACAGAAGCTGGCAGGCAGGCAACTGCTCTTCTATTACAGTGAAAACAAATTATTTCTTTTAAATCTAAAGCTTAACCTATTGTTAAAACAGATATGAGTGGTGGCACTGACTGTGCAAATGGGCAAGGCATGCAACCTGACACAGAAGCTGGCAGGCAGGCAACTGCTCTTCTATTACAGTGAAAAAAATTATTTCTTTTAAATCTAAAGCTTAACCTATTGTTAAAACAGATATGAGTGGTGGCACTGACTGTGCAAATGGGCAAGGCATCCAACCTGACACAGAAGCTGGCAGGCAGGCAACTGCTCTTCTATTACAGTGAAAACAAATTATTTCTTTTAAATCTAAAGCTTAACCTATTGTTAAAACAGATATGAGTGGTGGCACTGACTGTGCAAATGGGCAAGGCATCCAACCTGACACAGAAGCTGGCAGGCAGGCAACTGCTCTTCTATTACAGTAAAAACAAATTATTTCTTTTAAATCTAAAGCTTAACCTATTGTTAAAACAGATATGAGTGGTGGCACTGACTGTGCAAATGGGCAAGGCATCCAACCTGACACAGAAGCTGGCAGGCAGGCAACTGCTCTTCTATTACAGTGAAAACAAATTATTTCTTTTAAATCTAAAGCTTAACCTATTGTTAAAACAGATATGAGTGGTGGCACTGACTGTGCAAATGGGCAAGGCATCCAACCTGACACAGAAGCTGGCAGGCAGGCAACTGCTCTTCTATTACAGTGAAAACAAATTATTTCTTTTAAATCTAAAGCTTAACCTATTGTTAAAACAGATATGAGTGGTGGCACTGACTGTGCAAATGGGCAAGGCATCCAACCTGACACAGAAGCTGGCAGGCAGGCAACTGCTCTTCTATTACAGTGAAAAAAATGTATTTCTTTTAAATCTAAAGCTTAACCTATTGTTAAAACAGATATGAGTGGTGGCACTGACTGTGCAAATGGGCAAGGCATCCAACCTGACACAGAAGCTGGCAGGCAGGCAACTGCTCTTCTATTACAGTGAAAAAAAAAATATTTATTTTAAATCTAAAGCTTAACCTATTGTTAAAACAGATATGAGTGGTGGCACTGACTGTGCAAATGGGCAAGGCATCCAACCTGACACAGAAGCTGGCAGGCAGGCAACTGCTCTTCTATTACAGTGAAAACAAATTATTTCTTTTAAATCTAAAGCTTAACCTATTGTTAAAACAGATATGAGTGGTGGCACTGACTGTGCAAATGGGCAAGGCATCCAACCTGACACAGAAGCTGGCAGGCAGGCAACTGCTCTTCTATTACAGTGAAAAAAAAATATTTCTTTTAAATCTAAAGCTTAACCTATTGTTAAAACAGATATGAGTGGTGGCACTGCGCAAGTAGGCACAGTATCCAATGTGAACCTCACACAGAAGCTGGCAGGCAGGCACCTGCAATTACATTACACAGGAAAAGAAAAAAAAAAAAGCAGCCTGATGTTATAGCCCTAAAAAGGGCTTTTTGGGGTGCTGTCCTTACAGCAGAGATCAGATGAGTCCTTCAGGATTGTAGTGGACACTGAATACCCTAGCCTAGCTATCAATTTCCCTATCTAATCAGCAGCAGCTAAACTTTCCCTCCTCTCACTAAGCATGCAGCTTCAGAATGAATCGAAAATGGATGCTGGGAGGGAGGTTGGAGGGTGTGGAAGGGAGGGAGTGCTGCTGATTGGATGGAATATGTCTGCTGACCGAGAGGCACAGGGTCAAAGTTTGCCCAATGATGACGAATAGGGGGCGGATCGAACTGCGCATGTGTCCGCCCGCCGAGGCGAACGCAAACACGCTAAGTTCGCCGGGAACTGTTCGCCGGCGGACAGTTCGGTACATCACTATTTGTGAGTGTGAGTCTGTCAGTATCAGGGTGTGTGTGTCAGTGAATGTGTGTGTCTGTCAGTTTTTGTCTGTTAGTGAGTTTGTGTCTGCCAGTGAATGAGTGTGTGCCTGTCAATGTATGTCTGTTAGACAGTGTGTGTGTCTGTAAATATAAATCTATAAGCGTGTATCTGTAGGTGATGGGTATGTGTCTGTTAGTGTATGTCTGTGAGTAAGTAAGTGCGCGTGTCTGTTAGGGAATGTGTGTGTCTGTCAATGTATGTCTGTGAGTGTGTCTGTTAGTGTGTTTGTGTCAGTGTATGTGTATCTCAGAGTGTGTGCCTGTCACTGAGTGGCAGTGTCAGTGTGTGTCTGTCAGTCAAAGTGCATGTTGGTCTTAAACAGTTAGAGGTGCGGCCTTGACAGGAAGGGGTGGGGCAAATTTAGATTTGGGGGGGTGCCCAAGTCTCGTCATGCCTAGGCCAGCACATATCTAAAATACACCACTGGGTATGGAGTGTCCCTTTAAAAATATGGGAACGTTGGGGGCAAGGTCTGATGCTCAAGCTGGCTGGATGCATTTCTGTATAGCTCCAGCACCCTAGAGCTAATTTAGCGTTTAAATCCGCATAAAAGCCTTGGAAATGTATTACCAACAGCAGTAGACTTACCTAACTACTATATAAGATGTAAGGAAACTAATAATGCATGCAAAAAGGGGATTAGACGGGCTAAACTAGAAAATGATAAAGTGAAAGACAAAGAGTGCAAAGACAACCACGTAAAAAGATTTAAGTACATTAATTCAGTTAGTACAGCTTGCACCATTTTTATCTTGAGTTGATCTGCAGCCTAGCGTAACTGGCGGTCCAGTAGCCGAGAGAGGATGCCAATTTCCTGGCTCAGGGACAGCTACTTACCCTGCATTGTTGGGCACAAATCCTACTAAAGACTGTATGGATGGTCCAAGATTGCTGCTGCGTTAAAGCTACCACACAGCCATGAGACACAGGGAGGCCAGGCATAAAGCTAAATGGAGGCACCAGGCTTTGAAGCTACATTTGTCAAGCCTTGCCAGGTGGTCTGTGACGGTAGTCACCATCACTGGAGATGGAAGACAGACACTATGGTGCAGGGTTGAATGTATTGATTGTCTGTGCCTTTCCCCTCCCCCTGTCCCATGGACACTGCTAGGCCAGTTTAATTAAACTAGCTGTCCTTTCCCTCCTCAATGTCCCATCAGCCCTTAGTATTATTTGACCCCACCCTTCCATGTACTACAGTGCTCTAGTAACCCTACTGTATGTAAATGAGGCTGTTGAGGGGTATAAATATATATGCTATGTACATTAACGTGAGTTGCTGTTTTAACCTTCACCAAGAGTCATCTGGTGTTTGGAGAAAGAGATATAATCTGCTGAAGAAAAAGGTGTTCAGGGCTATAAGACAGTAGCCTGGTCCCGGGTGGAAAAGGCACTCCGTGATCCCAGTCAAGCCTTGGTGAATGGGTCTGAAGTGCTCCAGGGTCCCTGATAGTCCCGGAGGTACTCGGTCGGAGTATTGGAGTTTCGTCACATTGGTTGGCAGTGATGGGATGGCTTCCTAGCAATTGGGGGACCTCCCAACCTATGACTGGGACCCCTGCATGCCTTCTGGAATGTGCCAAGATGGATAGAGCAAGCACCCGTGCAGCACCCCATCTAAGGAGGAGTTGCAGCAGAGGCTACAAGCAGCTCTGTCCCAGTTTGATGGTCTTTTCTTAACAGAGGGCAAACTGGACCCAGGGGACTTGATCCATCGGGATCTCTAAAACATAGTCCTTGAGGTGGTTTGTGGTCTCCCGGAGAATGCCTCCCAACCATTATACAACGATTTTGGGATCAAGTTGATTTGCGGATGCAATTCTTGGGCGAGCAGCTCCTGGCGGAATGGGTGTTTAAATTAGAGAAGCTGGTCCAGAAAGAATTGTGGCTGGAGGATTCTTACTGGGCCTTAGGGTGGTATGCAGTCCAGTAGTACCCATTTCTATAGGATGACGACCCTCCAGAGGGTGAGGTTTATGATGGCCCTGGCCTATTGTGGGAGGCCTTTTAGGATACAATTGAATTTGAAAGTCCTGAGAGGTTCTGGCTTTATGACATTTGGGAAAATAGGGAACCCCTACTGGATCTCTCAGAAGCACCTCACCTAGAACCTGATTTGACCCACCTGGCCACCATGGAGTTGGAGGTTGAACTGGATTACAGGCAATTGTTTGACTCTGCACACCAGCAGGTACCAGAAACTGAGGATTTAATAGACATTACATCTGAGTATGTTGATCAGGTAGATGTGGAAGGAACGGTATTCTCCACATCTGAATCACAGGGATACTGTGCAGCCATCCCAGATGCCCAACCTCCTGGCATGGAAACCGAGGGAGCAAAGGTAGAGGTTGTCTGCCTCCCCTCTCAACAGCAGATTGGGTTACTGGTGATAGAGGTAATCGGTCTCTCTCCCCAGTAGCAGTAAGCATTACAGGGTCTTCCTTCCCAGCGACAAAGTGCAACCCCAGCAGAAAAGCCGGCATCGGGACAGAGGTCCACTGGCCTCTGCCAGTAACTTCCAGCTATGCCGGGGCTTGAAAGCAGGGAGTATAGCCTTTGACTGACGGTGGAGCTTGAGGAGAACACCACTCCAGTGAACGAGCTGGCATCCGGGCAGAGCACCGCTGGTCTCTATCCACAAACATCTGAGGATGTTGGCCCGGGAGGTGTGGATGGAACTGTGGTCTCCACACCTAGATCACAGGGATGCGTGACAGTTGGGCCAGATCCCCAACGGTGTGTCAGAGTTGCCCCAGCTACCCTGCCTTCTTTCCAGCTGCTGAGAAGACTCAGGGAGAACGAGCAGTGGACACTTTTCCCAATTGGTGGATATATGCTTTGGGAGAGGCAGAGATTGGCTACGTGAGTACTGCTCTTGCAAGTTGTTTGGGGTACCAGTTTGATGATGGTGTTGGTGGGCTGGATGTACTGACTAACTTGCTCGTCACCTCATCCCTGGTCACCTCCTGTATTGGTCTCCTTCTGAAGGGAGAGAAATGTGATGGGAACTATCCTGGGCTGGAGACACAGGGTTCCAGATTTGCTGTTAGGGTGTGTGAGCATCACGGTGGCCCCCTGAGAGTCACATGGGATTAGGTTTGGGAGGGGGGCATAGGAGATTCACTGGGAGCTCCCTTTTACCACCTTCAAGTCCTATCTTATGTCTAAGTCACCCTGTGCTTATTAGGGGCATTGGGTGACGGGAAGCCCAGTCTGTCCTGCCCAAACCAGACTTCCACTGACTAATTGGCTATGAGGGTTCCATACACCAGACCTGGACAAACTTACAAACTATGTTGAACTTTGTCGAAGAGGCTGCCAGGATGGATGGACATTTTGGGACTGGTTACCAGACTAACTCAGACACAAACCGATTGGAGGTCTGGTACCTAGTTAGTCTCCCATTGGGGGGGTGAAGATATGTGACGGTAGTCACCATCATTGGGGATGGAAGACTGACACTATGTGTGGGCCCCCAGATTTCCCTTGTGTTTTGGTCACCCTTTGCCCAGTATTGGTGCAGGGTATGTTGAATGATTATCTGTGCCTTTCCACTCCCCCTTTTTCCTGTCCTATTGTTTTCCCTGCAGGGCGTTGTCCCATGGACACTGCTAGACCAGTTTAAACTTGCTGTCCTTTCCCTCCTTAATCTCCTATCAGCCCTTGCTATTGTCTGACCCCGCCCTTCCATATATTACTGTGCTCTATTCACCTTATTGTATGTAAATGAGGCTGTGGGGGGGGGGGGGATAAATATTTGTGCTATGCATATTAAAGTGAGTTGCTGTTTTAACCTTCACCAAGTGTCGTCTGGTGTTTGGGGAAAGGGATATCATCTGCTGATGAAAAGGGTATTTAGGGCTATAAAGACAGTAGCCTGGTCCAGGGTGGAAGAGGCCCTCAGTGATCCCAGTCAAGCCTTGGTCTGAAGTGCTCCAGGGTTCCTGATAGCTTTGAGGAAGCAGACTTGGCAGACGTACGCAGTTGGAGTACTGGAGCTCCATCACTTCCTGCACCAGATTGAAAATCAGCCTCCTCTCTGCCATGCCACTGCAGATCTACCGACACACTCTTCTTCTGGGATGGGGGTCCATTCAAAGCTCCATCTGCCCAATATCCATTACCTCAGAGGACTCTCTGCGATCTGGAGTTCCTGAGGGTCTGTTATCCAGCCCAGTGGTGCACAAGGATTTCTGGACACAGAGGACCAGCTCCCGTTAAAGTCTGTGTCTATGGTGCTGTGAGGCTGCAGCGCTGTGGACTGGGTCCTACCTACCAGCGTACAGTTCTGATACCCTTAAAGAGGCGCACCAGGGACTGAATTGATATTTTACCTGTCTATGTATTCTTTTTATTGCCTACCTGGAATGTTACAATCCTTGTTGACTATATTTTATTAGGAGTTGTCACCATGTCTAGCATCAATTCAATGCAAGCACACAATAACAGCTAGTACTAGATATGCATGTTTAGATTGTTACTTAGCTTGTTTTTTTCTTATTGGTTTTCCTTAAAAATAAAGTGCAGTTAAGCTTTGTAGCGGAGAGCTGATTTCTCGCAGCTATTCTCCACTTAAGATCCTAGGGAGGCTCAGGAACAAGTCATTAGTAAATCCACAGCAGAGTTTCCAGCAGGTAAAAAGGTACAGCAATATCCCCACAGCACTCCCAATAACTGGACGACACACAGTTTCAGGAGTAGAACTGACAATCGTTTATTCCAGGGTTTCTTATAAAGCCTGCTCCCATGCAAGGGAGGGATTCACATTAATTAGGACAGTAACCAATACAGTGCTTGTTACCTCCCACACATCTCCTCCCCTCAGAGTGACTCATAATCCCCTTAACTTACACAGTAATTTACCCCAAACCTGGATGTACCCCTAAACCATCACATAACATTAATATTAGGGTACCGTTAGGTAGCCCTGATCTGGGTGACTATTATATCCAAAATTCACCCAGATCGGACCAGTGGTTCGGTAGTTACGTGGAGGTGAAGTTTGACCGACCGCGCACGAGTTGGTATCCGAAAAGGGTTCCATAAGTTTGGGCCCTGCGGTCGGTCTCCGTTCGGCAGTTAAAACATACACTTATAATTGCCATCCATACTTCCATCCGCCTAGATATTGGTTCCCTCATTCGGTACTTTGTTTCTACCGAATGGGGATTCGTTAGGACTCTCCGTTCGGCAGTTACGGAGCTCTGGAGGTCTCAGCGGTGTTCGGTTGTTTGAGTGTCCGATTTGAGTTCCAGACACTCGACGACCAAACACCGCTGAGATTTTCATGCGTAAGATGGCCGCCGCCACGTGTACGCATGCCGAATGGCGGCCACCCAGATACAATCCTAACGAGCTTGTTAACTTGCGGTTTTAGAAAGTATGCGAACCTTAATTGCTAACACACTTCTCTCTGGGGTGGTCCCTCAGTTCGGTAGTTTCCATATGCATATGGTACGGATGGAAACTACCGAATAGCATACAATTCACACAGAAAATATACGAATAGGAAAATTAACACAGGCAAAATATACCGAATACAGTCACACAGGCATGTTACAGGACAGGCTTACTGCATTCCGCTACAAGCTTGACTACTCATACCTATATCAACATTTCATCTCATGTACTGTGTCATTACCAAAGCATGTACTTTACACTACACTTATAGTCCTTATTTAATTAAATAGTTGTTTATTCACTTCAAATGGAGTCACCCTCCATATGAAAACACTGCAACAGTACTTGACTTCATAGTGAAGGAAAGGAAAGTAGCTAAATGTTAAAATCATAATTAAAACAAGTGTGAAAGAAAAATAGAAAGAAAAAATGTTACATAAACTAGCCAAGGAATTACATACCAGCATTTAAAGGGAAACTCTAGTTAGACTAAGTCTATGGTAACTCTTATTAGACATATATGTGTTTTTAATTTATAAGCTAATCTGAAAGAAAAAAAAACCTTATATATAGACACTTAAACTAGCCTATTTCAAGCTTTGAATCAATATTTTAAAAAGGTAAGCCCTAACCACTTAAAAAAGTAAAAACATCACAGATTGTCAAAAGTCAGTCATATTAACCAAAAGCACACTAGGAGACAAAGAGAGGTTTTTATCTTTGAGAAGCTCAGCATGTGGCTGGGTAAAATTGTTTAATTACCTCATCCTGTCATGTTCTCCTTATTGCCACACCTGCATCACTGCTTCAGGTTTATGGACCATAAGGAGGCAGGTTTAACCCCACTGCAGCTAACAGCTGCAAACTAGCTTGGCTCACAAGATAGTAAAATGACCATTTAAACTACTAATACCTTTGATGTTTTGTTTTTGTGATTTTTGTTCTATGACCATTTCCTTTTCTGTTCCCATTATTTATCAGGTACACAGTGGTAAAAAAAATATATACTATTTTCTGTACATTTAAAACTATTGTAACATATATGATTGTGCAAAAAGGCCTGTGGGAGCATTTTCCTTTTTTGTTTTTAAAACAAAAAGTGTGTGCGAGTGTATTTCCCACCCCCCCCCCCCTTGCCCTCCCCCCCCTTGCCCCCCCCCCCCAAAAAGAACAAAAAAATAAATCTGAGTATTTCCAGCCAGGGAAATAAATAAATAATTCTTCAAATAACATTTGTTATGAAAATAGTTATTCTTACTCTTCTAAGATTCTTTACATGGAAAATTGTGCAAAGCATGGGCATCCAATAAAATGCAGCATATTTAGAAGAAAAAAGTAAAATATATTATTTATATATATTTCACTTTTTTATAATATGTACTTCTTCTGTGAGCATAATGTTTATCAACTATCATTATTAAGATTTTTCCTCAAGGTATCAATTCGATTTCCAAACTAATTTATTGATCTTATGATTTCTGCTGTTAGGTAGCTATATTCACTCTTATATAACAACATGGGTCGCTGAACATTGCAGGCAACTTGATTGCCTAGGCTTTTGACTCAAGTAGAGTTAGCAGCATCACCTGTTACTATATCGATGTTTATTTCCTCGCTCACGGTACTCAGTGACTTGGCCATTCTATTTGTTGTCTTTTGTTTTCTTCTCTGACACCATTATCACAAGAAGGTTTTACACAATTTTACTTGTATATGCCCTTACATTCTACTTGAGCTTCTGCAAGGGCCTGACAGCAAGACACCACATGGTAAAACTATAATACTTTATATAAAGCACTTTACTTATAAGCTTTTATCCTTTAAGAATAGACTTGTTCTTAGACTAGAAGATTTGCTGCTTATGGCACCCTATTGATCACATTTAGCCACTCCAGATATCGCTGATGATATGAGACAGTTAGCCAGCAAGTAACATGGCTGCTTGTTAGGTGAGCTCCTCAGCGATCAGGCCAGAATACACCTGAAAACTGAAGTAATCCATATAATTTTGATATAATTTTATATTATAAACTGGATTAAATCCTTTAGAGGGGTGAACGAGATGAAAAATTGCATGAGCATTTCACCAAAAAAACAGAGATGGCTGTGCCGCCATGTTGCCCAGACGTTGAGGAGGAGGAAATTGTGGGAACTCATCCCAGCAGCATGGTTACTACTGAATCTGGTAATCCTAAAAGAAAACTGGAGCTCACTTCTGACTTAATACAGCAAATGCTGAATAATTTCCATGACTCAATCTGGTCGAATGTGAGGTGTGACATAAAGCTAAATTTTTTACAGAAAAAAGAAGAGAAATAGTCTTAGATGAAACTGGGACCAGATCTCTGGGAATGTTACCACCACAGTACAAGTATATTTATTTTAGCACACTAACAAATAATACAAAAAAGCTTTAGTAATTATAATAATGTAACAATACAATACGCCACACTTGGTAAAAAATGGTGATTGGTGCAACAAACAGTAAATCAAAGTGATTAAAAGGAGGAACCAATGTGTCTCAAAACTTGAATATTTAAATATTAGGGGTTCAGAAAACAACTCAAATGTACAATTAGTATAGCCCAACATAAACAAGATTACAGGGTAGTCAGACACCACTTCAAATATTTAATAGATTAGAGATTGTTTATATTGTGCTGCGGAATCTGTTGGCGCTTTATAAATACCAGTATTATATTAATAAATAAAAAAACATTGTATATTATATGCATACATAAAAACATTGATTAAATGTAGCAACTCTGTTATAAATCATCTAGTTTTGGCAATGTAAGAAACATTGTAACAAATTATATAATGGATGTGGATTGTCTTGAATTCTTACAGACTAACTTCCTGTAGTATATAATTCGCAATCGGTATAAAGTGTCCATATTTAGAGAAGATGCAGTGTGACTGAGATCCTGGGCGACTATGAAAAATCCTCAATTATAGTAGCCATAGAATAATTCATACTGCATTAGCATTACTTTTATAAATATATATATAATATTTGGAGAAATGGGGAAAAACTCAGGAATCATCAAGAGCCCAGCATTGTAAACTGGAACTCTAGTTAATTCCAAATTTTGAGTATAGATACTTAGAATATAAGACAAAATGAGTATTGTTCCTTTATGTGTAAACCTTGAAGGAGAAAAAAAAGTAAAATTTGCTCTTCCTGTGAGACACACTTAAAGGTAATATAGTAACTGATGTCTTCACTACAGCTAAACTATCCTTCCTCTAATCTCCACCCACATTACTGCTTTGTGGCAGTCTCCCTAAATATTCTAAGCTGCTAAGTAAACTTGTATATAGTTTACTTAGCAGCTTAGAATAGTATAGTATTGGTACCCGCAAATAAAAATGGTGGCATCTGCTCAGCTTGCATTTCGGCACTAAACTGCGCCTTTCTCAAGAGCAATGGAGCCGTTCCTTGTCTTCTGTGATTTTAAGGGGATTAAGTCCCATCCCTAGCTTGCGTCATATACTCACAGTGGGCGGTAGCGAGTGCAACCGCCCTCTTTCTAATAGTGAGACAGCCTCAGCTGCGAGCCTGTAAATGAGTTATCCACTTACTTACCAGCAAGTGAGTGCACTTGTTTGCAAAGATCTGGCAAACATAACTGAGCGAACGTCGCAAATTGAAAACGTTCAAGACGAACAGACATCACCTCACAATAAAAAGTTGAATTCACTTACATCAAAAGTAAACAAACTGGAGGATCGTCATCAGCAAAATAACATCCGGGAGTCAAAACTATTGGAATGTCCAAATTGGTGCAGTATGTTTTGGCCATTATTATTCAATTTTATTGAACGCCATTGAGGGGGACTTAATCATTGATCGGTGCCACCGATTGTCCTGACCAAATTTGATTCTGATCTTAGTGACAAGGGACACTATGGTAATAATTCATTTCTGCCATATGAAAGTATTGTTCTTATCTGTTCATCAAGGGGTTGCCTTGAATAAGGATTCCCAGCATATATATTTTTTCCAAGCCATTACTGCAGTGACTTTAGCAAATCGAATGGAATTCATTCCTTTTACCAAATCGTTACAAGCGAACAACATTTGTTATAGATGGGGATTCTTGGGGCGTGATGATGTAACACGCTGGAAGTGGTTGGGTGTTGATGTACGCAATGTGACAGCTGAGATAGGAAGGACGCTTAATGTCCTGAGCAATATATGACTAACAATACCACGGGCTCATGGCACACTAATTTTGGCAGACCAATGAGTCTTTCACTCAATTGTGGTTCAAGCACTGGTGGCAGGAACTTGGCCTGTTTATTTTAGCCTGTGGCCTACAGGGCAATACTTCCAAAAGGTTGCGCTAAAGCTGACTATGGAAAACATTGAACTGGTGGGAGATAATGACCCTGTGAGTCTGCTAAACATTCTCTGCATGATACCTTTGAATAAGGCACCATGTGCTAGACAACTGAGACAAAAGACAAACTAACAGAGGGGAAGGTCTACTAAAGCTCAAGCTGCATAACACCTAAGGATAAGTACTATTTACCCCTTTATTTCTATTATTACAAGCTGTAATTATTATATAATGGCACTGTCACTATTATTTGAGATGGTGATATTACATAAGATAGTTAAGCCCAAGTGAGATAATATTTTCTCTGCTCTTTTAAGTTCAAATATAAAAATCAAAGAAACAACATTACAGTCTTAGCTGGTTCAGGATTCCCAAAGCACAGCAGACCCACAAAGTGGTATCAGTTCAACAATGTCCCCCCCCCCCCCAGGTGAGAGGAAACATATGGAAGGACCTCTATTAACATCAATGGAACCTTTTAGAATACAAAGCCTTTATAGAAAGGATAAGAGAGAAAAAATGAAGGAACTGCGCAAAGATCAACATACAAACTTTGTTCAACTCACTGGTGAATTACAAAAAAAGTATAAAATAATCTTGGTGAAAGAACAAATAATCTACAGATGAAAATGGATGACATTATAGATTCTCATAACACCTTAGTAGACAATCACCTACAACTTAAATTAGCAGATGTTGAAGATCGCTCACACCGCAACAACATCCATATTAAAGGCATTCCACACTCAATTGCAGCAATGGAATAAGAAGAATTTTTCAAATCATACTTCACATGTATCATCCCAGATATACCTGTTTCAGAGGTGGTTATTGATAGAATGCATCTACCTAAACGCACTGCACCACTCGACTCACCAAAAGACACTATAGTACGGATAATTTTTTTTCATTATAAAGCTAAGACAATGGCAGCAAGTAGACTTCAATGGAGAGTGGATGAAACATTTGCTAGTCTTTAATTTTACCACATGACAGGAGGCTTCATATTTGCATATCTTTCTTTACTGAAAACTCCAGCAGCATAGAAACATAACAACCAATCAGAAAAAGTTATGATGCCCATAAAAGGCCCTGTCTATGACATCACTTCCTCTTTCTTTGCTGCTCCAGCCTACAACAGGTCCGAGTATTTTTACCTCTCTAGTATATTCATATCATTTTTACTCTATTCTCACTTTCTACTAACTATTTATCCCTCTGCTGCACCTGGCTATCTATACCTGTCTCCCTATCTCCCCACATTCAGTGTATCTCCTACAATCACTATATGTTATCTGACTCTCTTAATATCTGTTTCTGGTCTGGCGGTCCGCGGGCGTCACGGCTGTCCGTGGACCTGCCCTGCTGACACTCAGGGGACTGTGTGGGGACGGGTGGAGGGTGGCCGGGGCGGTTATTGCTTCTCTTTTCGCCACGTTTTTTCTCACTCGCGGTCGCGAGCGAGTGATCTCTGCCACACGCGGCCGGCGGCCATCTTGGATCTCGCGAGACCCACGACGGGCGCCTTCCCTGCTCGCACGGCGGATCGGGAATCACCCGATCACCGCGCCCTGCATCTGGATTAACCCCTTCAGGGGTCCCCCTCTCTGGGCACATTCATTTATTGATACAATTATTATTTTTTATTCTCATGGATATATCTCTCATGGTGCCTTACACTGGATGATTGTATGTTGAGCATGCACACAATCTATGTATTATTGTGAAGCCATACAATATCACAGTCGTTATACAAAACATATACTGTACCTATAACAAGATCAACTGTATCACTGTACCCTACAAAGGGCATAGTGTGTTACTGTACCCTACAAAGGGCATAATATATTATATTATTGTACCCTACAGAGGGTCATATTATATTACTGTACCTGACGGTGCAAATTTATGTGGCAGTCCTCTGGGTATTTGTTCATGGCACGCCACCCGGGGTGAACCCTGATCATATGCACGGAGGCCTACGTCTCAACTTTACCACTGATTACTACAGACATATATGGATGTTTAAACACTGCCTGTCAGTTTTACATTAAAGCAACAGTACCATGCCGGATACGATTTGAAGGCAGGATCGCTAAGGAAACTGAGTGTATTGCGGTGTACTCTTCACAGGGATACATATATGTATATTTACTGTGCCTAGTGTACATATTGAACGTGGGTGTCCTCTGGGTAATTTTTCATGGCACACCACCTGGGGTGTCCCCCAGATATGCATGCAATGCTTGTAAGGTGCCAATAATTATAATATGGGTGCCCTCTGGGTTACCATGGCACACCACCTGGGATGAACCCAGCCGAATAGACATGGGTCCTGCGGCTGCAGACCTTATGGAGACAGGCCCCACGCGCCTATATAATAAGCCTGTATAGTTAAAAACCGTGCATACAGCTCTGGCATACATTTGTGGTGAACCCAGCTAGCCAGACCAACACCACTACCAGTCAGTCGCGCCTGCACCACGGCTCTCAGTAGCCAGATTAAACGAATAGAGGTGACCCCTCTACACTTGGCACGAGTTTTCATACTCTCAGACACACTAAAGCAGGCAATTCAAACGGTTTTACCTGGGTGATCCCCAGTTCTACCAGGAGTCTAGCACCCCTACGTGCTGACCCTCACACACCACTCCCACTGACTACCACTATCTCCCAACAGGACTGGAACGAGTCATGGTGGACACTCTCAACCTTCCCAAGATTTCTAGGCAATGATAAACGCCGCAGTAGCGGCCTCAGTGGAGAAGGTTCTGTTATGAACTCTGCCCCACACCGCTTGATGGAGACCTCAGGCCCACAAGCCTTCAAGTCAAAACGGCAAGGGAAGGGCTCCAGCCCCCTTGCCACTAAGGTCAAGGGCAAGACGCCCATCGAACAGACCAAATAGGCGGAGCACCGGGAATCCAAACCCTGTCCGCCACAATCTTCCGACAAAGAAGACTATTGCCCACCACGTACTTTGGACATGGTAGATGAGCGACACGAAGACAGCTCACCGTCTGAGGAAGTGGAACGGCAAGACCTACCCCACACTTCCTCGAAGTACGTTAGGGAAACCTTACTCTGTGACGGCGGCTGAGACAGAGATAGCAGTAGCGGCACTAAACCGGAGTAGCTGAAGACGGAACGTTCCTGGACGAACACTATCGGCTGCGCAACCCTCTGGGGATGGAAGTATGCGCACGCCTCAAGACCGAATACCCCAGACCACTGCTACCAGACAAAGTGGCAGTTGCGCCCGAGCTCAACAACACTGTTGTAGTCTTCATTGCGCGCTCGGGACGAAACCCCGTAAGGCCTGAGGTCAACACGCGATAAAGTACTTGATTTACCAGGCCTGATTGCAAGATGCTCTATTTCGTGGATCTGGCACTCAACCAGGGTACACAACTCACCCTATCACCTCCAGAGAATGGGTTCAATGCTCGATATGCCTCCTGGGCATCGCAAATGACGCACTATGCGCCGACAGACGCAAATCTGTACTGGTCCGCATCGACAACACACTATTGGACTTAGGAATGGAAATAATTCGGCCCAAAAGCACAAGGCCTACTATTCGACGTAGTGTTCATTGCAGTACTCAAGAAACACGTGAATTTATTCACCACACTAAATTAAACCCAGACCTCGCTAAAACAAGTTTTCCACACCCCTACGTGGAAAGGTGTTTTTGGGAGGACTGGTCGGTAGCGGAACCGAGCCACCAGCCGCTTCTGGGCGTCAGGTTCCAGATCGTATACACAGTCCTCATATTTCTCCCATCTACTACGCAAAGGACCCCATCCGCTTCATCTACTAGTGAGTCAACCTACATAACTAACTGTTTCCAATTTTATGACCGGCAACCTGTCTCTGTTTTACAGAATTGGGAGACGACTACCAAAGTCACCTGGGTTCTCCAGACAGTACAAGGTTATGTCATAGAGTTTTTTATCACACCTCCATTACGCACGCTGGCGGAACAGGAACACCTCGTGGACAAGGAAATCAGCACCCTCTTCAAGAAGGGCGCAACATGCATGCACCGGAGGGGAAGGCTTCCTCAGCAAATTCTCCTGGTCAAGAAGAAGCCAGGAGACTACATCAATGGAACTCCTATGTGGTATACAAATGCTTCAAGATGGAGGAAATTTGTCTTCCACAAGACCTCCTAAGCGATAACGACTGGTTTACACATCTGGACCTCAAGGACGCACGCTACCCGTTGCCCTGGACTGCCGAAGTTTCCTCCGATTCCAATGGTGAGGACAAACATGGCAGTTTATGACTCCGTGGTGCTCGCAAAGCTACTGAAACCAGTGAGGGCACACATCAGTAAATTTGGGCGTGCGATACCTCGTGAACCTGGAAGACTTGCTGATTCTTTACGAATCCAGGCTACGTTTGCAGACAAATTTGTCGTTCACTTTCGGGACTCCATGTTTTTTTTTGTAGTACACAGACAAAGATCGCTTCTCCATCTAAATCGGGCCAGTTCCTCGGTTTCGACATCGGCTTGGAGAACTACGTTCCGCGTCAGTCTATGGCAAAGAGCGCCTCTATAAGGATAGCTGTCGGACACGCTCTAAGGTTGGATTCGATACCTCTCAGGATACTCGCCGGATTGTGGGATTCCTCTCCTCCTCCATACAAGCGATATTCCCTGGTCCACTACACTACAGGGCCATGCAACGACTGATGGCGAGATACGTATGCACCGGTCACTCATACGACCACTGGATCCCACTGTCAGCAGCAGTGAGGATGGAATTTCGATGGTGATTACTTCACATACAAACTTGGATTGGCAAAACGATCTTTGACTCTTCCTTCGGATACGAGGCGATGGATGAACCCCTACAAACGTGACCCAGCCGTTCTCCACAATAGCAAGGGTGCTTCGGTACACACGCACCCACAAGATATCGCTCCTGCTCATGACACCCCTCGGGCAGGGCCAACCGTGGATTCCCGGATCGCCTGGAGATGTCTCGCGAAGACCCTCTACTACTCCCTACCTTCCGTCTACTTTCGATGGAACCTCGAGGGGAAGCCCACTCCCTTGTCATGGAAGGACAACTGGCACCAGTTGCCTGGACGATTTCAGGGGCTCCTGGTCAGTTCACGGCCTATTGCATCAACTAAGACCTCCTATAGGACTCATAGGCTCCCGGCACCAGGAAAGGTGCTCTGCCTGGTTGGCCTGGAGTGATTGGTGTGTGGAAAGGGATTCCGATGCTGCACCTGTCCCACTGATCCTCTACTATCTGTCACACCTGGTCTCGTTGGGTCGGTCATATCGATCCCTCAACGTGATCAGATCCGCCATATTGGCGGCGCATGTTCCGGTACAGGGCAGACCGGTAGGTCAAGATACACTGGTTTGTCAACCACTACGGGGTGCCGAATTGTCAAGACCCCGGCACCCAAGTATTCACACCTCTGGCAGGTGGATGTGGTGCTGAGATTCCTTAGGGAATGGCCGGACAATCCTTGTTTGTCACTGAAACAACTTTCAGCCAAACTAGCCCTCTTATTATGCCTCGCCTCATTTAGACGGGTGGCG
This sequence comes from Pelobates fuscus, assembly GCF_036172605.1. NCBI lineage: Eukaryota > Metazoa > Chordata > Amphibia > Anura > Pelobatidae > Pelobates > Pelobates fuscus. The sequence goes on from NC_086318.1 coordinate 258,116,430, forward strand.
GACGTTAGGGCTTGCGATATGGATGGTTTCTCTCTCACACCAGACGGGGTTACCTTTACCATGTCGAGACGAACTAAGTCCGATTCGTCTTCAGTGTCATACCCATGCTTTGGGTCAGACGCCACACTATGCGTGGTCAGAACGCTAATGGGGTACACCGATATCTCTACCCCCTTCGAACTAATTCGACAGGTCACCTTCTGACTTCTTACGTGAACCCTCATGGACCGGTGTCTACCGCAACACTGGCCAGATGGGTCTGCTGGCTATTGTCTTTAGCGGGCGTCGAACCTTGTTTCGGAGCCCACTCGTTCAGGGGAGCGGCGACCTCACAAGCCTTTTCGGCCGACGCTTCTCTAGCCGACATTAAATGCTGCGCGGACTGAGCGGGAGAGAGTACGTTTAGAACATTCTATCTTCAGCAAACATCTCCTGCTTCCTTCACATTGGTCAATTCAAAGCTTTAAAAATGCAAATACGAAGCCTCCTGTCATGTGGTAAAATTGAAGATTATATTAGCTTTAGTGTACTAATAATCTTAATTTTAGTAATGACAGGAGGCGAATATTTCCCACCCTATAGGATCCCTCCCATGTTTCTCGTGTTGAACAGAATATGTCCTTTATGTTCAGGAAGGTAAGTACGTATGGTTTGTATGTTTGCTACTTAGACCTGTATCTTAGAAACATAGAAACATAGAATGTGACGGCAGATAAGAACCATTCGGCCCATCTAGTCTGCCCAGTTTTCTAAATACTTTCATTAGTCCCTGGCCTTATCTTATAGTTAGGATAGCCTTATGCCTATCCCACGCATGCTTAAACTCCTTTACTGTGTTAACCTCTACCACTTCAGCTGGAAGGCTATTCCATGCATCCACTACCCTCTCAGTAAAGTAATACTTCCTGATATTATTTTTAAACCTTTGTCCCTCTAATTTAAGACTATGTCCTCTTGTTGTGGTAGTTTTTCTTCTTTTAAATATAGTCTCCTCCTTTACTGTGTTGATTCCCTTTATGTATTTAAATGTTTCTATCATATCCCCCCTGTCTCGTCTTTCCTCCAAGCTATACATGTTAAGATCCTTTAACCTTTCCTGGTAAGTTTTATCCTGCAATCCATGAACCAGTTTAGTAGCCCTTCTTTGAACTCTCTCTAAGGTATCAATATCCTTCTGAAGATAGGGTCTCCAGTACTGTGTACAGTACTCCAAGTGAGGTCTCACCAGTGTTCTGTACAATGGCATGAGCACTTCCCTCTTTCTACTGCTAATACCTCTCCCAATACAACCAAGCATTCTGCTAGCATTTCCTGCTGCTCTATTACATTGTCTGCCTACCTTTAAGTCATCAGAAATAATCACCCCTAAATCCCTTTCCTCAGATGTTGAGGTTAGGACTCTATCAAATATTTTGTACTCTACCCTTGGGTTTTTACGTCCAAGATGCATTATCTTGCACTTATCCACATTAAATGTCAGTTGCCACAACTCTGACCATTTTTCTAGTTTACCTAAATCATTTTCCATTTGGCTTATCCCTCCTGGAACATCAACCCTGTTACATATCTTAGTATCATCCGCAAAAAGACACACCTTACCATCAAGACCTTCTGCAATATCACTAATAAAAATATTAAAGAGAATGGGTCCAAGTACAGATCCCTGAGGTACCCCACTGGTGACAAGCCCAAGCTTCGAATATACTCCATTGACTACAACCCTCTGTTGCCTGTCACTCAGCCACTGCCTTACCCATTCAACAATATTGGAATCCAAACTCAAAGATTGTAGTTTATTGATAAGCCTTCTATGTGCAACAGTGTCAAAAGCCTTACTGAAATCTAGGTAAGCAATGACTACTGCACCACCCTGATCTATAATTTTAGTTACCCAATCAAAAAAATCAATAAGATTAGTTTGGCATGATCTCCCTGAAGTAAACCCATGTTGTCTCTGGTCTTGAAATCCATGTGTTTTTAGATGTTCAACAATCCTATCCTTTAACATGGTTTCCATCACTTTCCCCACTACTGAAGTAAGGCTTACTGGCCTATAGTTGCCCGACTCCTCCCTATTACCTTTCTTGTGAATGGGCACAACATTCGCTAACTTCCAATCTTCTGGGACTACTCCTGTTATCAATGATTGGTTAAATAAATCTGTTAATGGTTTTGCTAGTACACCACTAAGCTCTTTTAATAACGTAAGCCATATTATAGGAACAGAATACACTATTAAAGATCACGCAACCTGCTACTCAAAAGGCGTTATTTACGCCTTAAAATGCCCGTGTAACCTATTATATATAGGTAGAACAATTCGTCCATTAAACATCAGAATTGCGGAACATATCCGCAACATAAAAAAAGGTCTTGATACACGTAGTGTCTCTCAGCATTTTAAAACTTTTTTTCTGTGTTTTAAAAGTTGTACAAAAAGATTGGAGAGGGGGGGGCGGGGCCTGGCCGCCGGCCGGATCAGACACGCTTTGTCTGAGCTCCTGCCTCGGAGCCGGTAAATCGGCGCAAACTGCGGGCCATGGGCACACACCAGCCCGAAAAAGCAATCCCGACATCACCCAGGCGATGGCGATTCGAGGGGTACCCGACAGGACCCCCAACGGCTTCCAAGTCGCCCGATCGAGGCCTGAGGCCTATGGGCTTGAGCTCGGGTGGGACGGCCGCTCACCCAGTTCTCTGGCCGGAGATCCGCCACCCCCCCCTCTGGGCCGGGGGGGTCATCCCGGTCCCCACGGGAGACCACCACCGCACACAGCTAATTCTATACTTGGGTCGAGCACTGTGAAACGGATGGCGAGCACTGTGAAACGGATGGCGCACACCAAGATGGCCGACCCCCATCTAAACGGCATAACCACAAGCAGCGCACTAACGAGTCTACTACCTCGTGGCGAAGAACTGCTGCGGCCTCCCCACCAAGCCCATCTAGTGCCATCCGGGCTAACGACCTCCCTGGGCACTCCTCTTCAGGCAAGGATGCAGGCACACAGGATCGGATCGATCCGATATCGATCGGATAAATATCAATCTGCCCACATAAAGCAGCGGACACAGCACACAGGCAGCGCTCTGCACCCAAAGCTGAGGCTGGAAGAAGCACAAACGCATGCAAGACCATGGCTAGCAAGTCCCACAGCGATCAAGCACAAAGCGGGAAATTATAAAGGACTTGACGATGCCCAGGATGCCAGCCGAACCAGCGCAGCAGCAAGAGTGGCTAAGCGGCTGAATATATATCTCAATATATGCATGTAACTATTATTCTAGCAGAGCACTGTTTCTTATTGAGTCTGGCATACCCCTCTTATTATTATCCCTGTTGTAAATGCAATATTTAGTACTACTGCTACTCTGCATAGATATCACCTAAATTGCCTGAACCTTGTATAACATCTAAACCTAGCTAGCCCAGTGACTCGCTGCCCCCTGGTGGTCAACCCTAAGCAATGCGAAGAAACTAGCACCCAACTCAAATTTATGTTAGCCTGTAACCTACTACTGGTAGCACCCCTACTTAAACAAGCATGTAATAGCTCAGTTATCAAGTTTTATCAAAGTACACCAAAGCTGTTTGTTATATATACAAGTTAAATGAGCTGCCTCTTATACCATAACTTTGTATGACGCTATTGTTTAACACTGATCGCCTAAAAAAAAAAAAATGTATGCATACCCAACTTGTCACAATATTGATATCGTATGTCTATGATAATCGAGCCTGTCAATACTATTGTTGTAACTACCTGCATACCAAAAATAAAGAATTTAAAAAAAAAAAAAAAAAGATTGGAGAGGAGGGAATTGTATTAATAAATTGGGCAAAGAAGAGATGAAATACATTTTTAATTTCAAAACTCTTATACCATATGGATTTAATTCGGATTTTGAACTTTGCCATTTTTTATGATTTTAATCTAAGATCTAGATTCAGAGGTTTTTCGTTTTTTTTCCTTTTAGATCTTTCTCACTTAGTTTAAAAAAAAATATATATTTAGATTACAGTATTAATTTAACAAGATAGTATTTTTTTAATTCTTATATTTGTCTTATACACACCCAACTAGCACTTGTCACATTATAATTCTGAGCACTGTGTACAGTCTGTACTTATATGTTTAATATTATCACCTTTTTTTTCTGTAAGCATTCACTATTTTTTAACTGAAAAGCTCTTAGATACATTATAGTTTATTTTGAATACCCATTTGGAACTTATGACACATTCCTGATACTTTGTGATATATGTGAACGAAAAGATATACATAACGATGTTCCCTTTTTTCTATGTGCCCATGGAACGTATAATGCATAGCAATGGATGTATTATGGACTATAAAGTTTAGTAAAAATTTGGAACGCGAGCATGCGTACCAAATACGGACTGACCGTGATGACATCGTCACGAAGCGACGCGAGATATTGAAGAGAGACAGAAGTAATCAGCAGAAACAGGTGATCGGAGTTAGCAATTAAGGAGAAGCATATATAAACAACCGGAAGAGAGGCAAGAACAAGAAGCAACTGAGGAAGCCTTTTTAACAGGCGAAACGCGTCTTGCAAGTTCATTTATTATACCACATTTTAACACGTTTTTTAAATTAATTTTTTCTACCAATAAAGTTTTTTCCGTTTTTTGGAAATCATGTTTAGTGAACTTATTGGGTCAAGAAGAAAACTCCTATAGCATCACAAAGGGAGTTTGGTCCCTTCTAACTTCCCCACCTGCACCTGTGGTGAGCCTTGCATAAAGGCTCCATATTTGTGAGGACCATATTCTAGAGTTACTCATCTGTTTACTGTACTAGGTTTTACTGAATTGCACTAGGCTTTGGTCATGTCTTTTGCAGTGATATCATTTGTGAATACCAACTACACTCCACCTTTTTTGTATGTATGCATAACCTTTATTTTGTGCGTGTATAGAAAAGTGAACACACAGGTGTTAGAGCGTGTTGGTGGATTCTAGATCACACAGCAGGACTTTGTATTTATTTTGTATTGTTCCCTTCTCTATAATTTAAAAACTATTAATGGGGGACCTATAAATTGGTTTTATCATAGCCCATTAGTCTTAAATTTAGCCTTGACAAAATGTAATAAAAGCTCTTCATGATGGAGAATAAATGCTAGTTTACTCCAACGTCCTGATATGTATATAATGCAAGATAATGCAATACAGGAGTACTTTTCTTTAAATAGTAAGGAAGAATTCTGCATTAATAACAATCTAAACTTAAATCTCACTGCAGTTTTTGACAATTTAAAATGTCAATTTATTCATTAGATTCATTTAAGGGCACTCCTGGCACCATAATCACTACAGTGTGCTATAGCAGCTGACACCATAACCATTATGGTGTTCTAAAGCAGCTATGGTGCTGTGAGTGTTAAGAAAGAGGATAAAAAGCTCTACATCACGCTTTAGGGTGCATCACTTAAAACTGTGTGAAACCAGTTATAACAGCTCTAACTTTTTTATGTTATTTTCCCTCATAGAGTAAGCCTATTTTTACCAGATACCTCCTCTTCCTACCATGAGAGGACGAAAGACTGCGACCTTTGAATGATTGGTACATATAAGTCCTAGATATTTATCATTTTCTTAAATCCCAATTTGCTGCTTTCAGTTTGACCATAGCAAATCTGTTTAAATTTAGTAGTGGGTGATATATATATTTATACATATTTCCAATTCTGATACAGTGTCTTGCAAAAGTATTCACCCCCTTGGCATTTTTCGTGTTTTGTTGCCTCACAACCTGGAATTAACATGGTTTGTTTGAGGATTTGCATCATTTAATTTACAGAACATGCCCACAACTTTGAAGATTTTTTTTTTATTGTGAAGCAAACAACAAATATTACAAAATAACAAAGTCAATGTGCATAACTATTCACCCCCTAAAGTCAATACTTTGTACAGCCACCTTCTGCAGCAATCACAGCTCCAAGTCGCTGTGGATAAGTCTCTATGAGCTTGCCACATCTTACCACTGGGATTTTTGACCATTCCTCCTTGCAAAACTGCTCCAGCTCCTTCGAGTTGGATGGTTTGCGTTTGTGAACAGCAATCTTTAAGTCTGACCACAGATTTTCTATTGGATTGAGGTCTGTGCTTTGACTAGGCCATTCCAACAAATTAACACGTTTCCCCTTATACCACTCAAGTGTTGCTTTAGCAGTGTGTTTGGGGTCATTGTCCTGCTGGAAGGTGAACCTCAAGCCTAGCCTCAAATCACACACAGAGTGGCACAGGTTTTGCTCAAAAACATCCCCACAGCATGATGCTGCCACCACCATGTTTCACTGTGGGGATGGTGTTCTTTGGGTGATGTGATGTGTTGGGTATGCTCCAGACATAGCGTTTTCTTTGATGGCCGAAAAGTACAATTTTAATCTCATCAGAACAGAGCACTTTCCTCCATACATTTGGGAGTCTCCCACATGCCTTTTCGCAAACTCAAAACGTGTCATTTAGTTTTTTGCTGAAAGTAATGGCTTTCTTCTGGCCACTCTGCCATAAAGCCCAACTCTATGGAGCGTACGGCTTATTGTCGTACTATGTACAGATACTCCAGTCTCTGCTGTGGACCTCTGCAGCTCCTCCAGGGTTACCTTAGGTCTCTGTGCTGCCTCTCTGATTAATGCCCTCCTTGCCCGGTCCGTGAGTTTTGGTGGGCGGCCGTCTCTTGGCAGGTTTACTGTTGTGCCATGTTCTTTCCATTTGGTTATGATAGATTTGATGGTGCTCCTGGGGATCATCAAAGATTTAGATATTTTTTTTATAACCTAACCCTGACTTGTACTTCTCAACAACATTGTCCCTTACTTGTTTGGAGAGTTCCTAGGTCCTAATGGCAGTGTTTGGTTAGTGGTGCCTCTTGCATAGGTGTTGCAGCCTCTGAGGCCTTTCAAAAAAGGTGTGTATATGTAATGACAGATCATGTGACACTTAGATTGCACACAGGTGGACATCATTTCACTAATTATGTGATTTCTGAAGGTAATTGGTTGCACCAGATCTGTTTATGGGCTTCATAACAAAGGGGGTGAATACATACGCACATGCCAATTTTCTGTTTTCTATTTCTATAAAATAGTTTTATATATATATTTTTCTCATTTCACTTCACCAACTTAGACTATTGTGTTCTGATCCATCACATAAAATTCAGATTAGTAAAACATTGAACGTAAGGCTGTAATGTAACATAATAGGTAAAAAGTCAAGGGGCGTGAATACTTTTGCAAGGCACTGTATTTTGGTCTAACATTTAAATTTCAATTCATATGTAATTACTGCATACATTTAGTGTCTCCAAGTTATGTTATGCTCTGTGATAGACTTTAGGCACCCAGATTGAGTTGGGACAACCAAGATTTCAGGATCCTTACGTTATCAGGATCAGGATATGTTAATGATAAATCCAAGAAAAAGCATTTTCATCAAAATCAGATGTGTGCAGTTTGCACAGTGATCTTTTTATATGACTTGCCAAAATCCAAAGACCATACATACACCGACACGGCTATCTATATTTTCATTCAATTCCCCATAGAGCATATGGTCAGTCTTTCATAAAGCCATGGTGAATCCTACAAAAGTCATTGTTGTCCAAAGTGAATTCCTCATTATTTTCCTAAATAACCCCCCAGATAATTTCCCAATTACAGATGTTAAACTTCCAGGTTTGTCATTTCCAGTCTCTACATCCATATATTATTAATTTTCTGTGAATTTGTAACAATGACTTTGGACATGTTAGCAAGAAAGTTTGCCTTGACGTGGCAGGCGGGCTGTGGCGGAACCAACCTCGCCACTGGCCACTGGAGGAGCCTGGTTGCCCACCTCTTGCCGCTGGACTATGGGAAAGACTTTGGCTCCATGGCGATTGAACTGTATGTATGTGATCTGAGCGCCATTCGGTAATAATGTGCGCTCAGATCTAAGCTATCTGGGAATATGTTGAATGTATATGTTTTATGTAGTAATTGTAACACTGCGTAATTTTATGTCTTTTTACTAACATGTGGCTAATGGAGTTTTGCCTCTGTCCTTGGAGATAATTGGATTACTTCCCAATTATCTCCAGGACAGAGAGGAGGGATTGCAATGCATTGTGGGATCTGTTTAAATGTGTAAGCTTGGGATTGGTCCTTTTACCCTTTGTATCCCAGTTTCCCATCTGGTCCCCTAGGGGAGTGTCCACCAGGTAGGAGACCTGCATAAAAGCCGGGCAGGGACCCCAGTAAATCAGTTCTGCTTGACCCTCAAACGAAGTGTTGTCTCGTTCTATGGGGGAATTGGATTGTATGCTGTTACAGTGCGACTGCCAGGAGTGTAAGCTGTTCGTATGGTTTTTCCTGTTCGGCTGTTTAACAGCATTCGTGTGTTCGGGAGTTGGTGAATTTGTGTGTTTCAGGTTCGGGAGTTGGTGAATTTGTGTGTTTCAGGTTCGGGAGTTTGAGTATTCATGTGTTTGCAATTCGGGAGATTGGTGCTTGCAGCAGCTGTTCGTGTATTTAAAAGGGGAATATCGCCTAAACGGTTTTTAACCTCTTGTGTGCAAAACGGTCTGTTACACGGGCATTCTCTCCAATGGCCATTGGAGTACCTAAATAACCTCCATTTATTTAAATATGCATAGGGATTGAAGCGAGAGTGCAGGTAACTTTTTCTTTGTTTTTTATTGTATGTATTGGGGCTGATGTGTACTGTGGTCGTTGCTGCTGCCCAGGAGTGATGGGAGTGAGCGCAGGACTAAATGGTAAGAGGTCTGGATTTTATCCAGAAGAAATGTGTGGAAGTCCTAAGCAAAACCTAGCAGCAGAAGAGACATAACCAAGAAGGGCATATTTTGGATCCCACTCTGGTAACAAGTATATGTTGATAAGTGTACTTTTGTATTAATCATTTAAAGCTATTAGGTTTTTGGTTTTTTTTTTAAAGATAATATTTCCAGCCACTCAATTAGATGAAAAGATACCTATAAAAATAACTGGAAGATTAAGAATTACCAAACATGTACTGAAAATACATACAGGTCTTAAATTGTCATAATAAGATAATAAGATATTCCAGGTAATAAAAACATTTCCCAAACAGTTTAGACAAACTAGTAGAAAAGTGGGGTAATCTTTTTTTTTTTTTTTTTTTAAGAAAAAAATAGTAAACTAAACCAATCGAAAACATAATTTAAAAGAGTTTATAGTTCAATAACAGTTCAATTAAACAAAAAATATAGCACACATCTTTCCTGTTCCTCTATTTGACTACTAAATAGTATTATTATTATAAGTATTGTTCTTAAAATAAACTTGCCCAAAGATCTTATCTCCTTAACATCATGACTACAACATCCAGTCTGCACATGGATATCATTCAGAGGTGTATTATTACCAACCCACATCTTCGGTGATGTCACACTGCTCTTATGATGACACTTTCAATGCCTACAAAAACCAAGCACAGTTCAGGTCTAAGCCAGTCTATACTCAACTATTACAGAGCAAAAACATATAGAATTAAGACTCAATGGGGGAAAATTGTTATTATCATTGGAATGTTCATCAAACATGGGATTTTGTAGAAATGACCCAGGAATTTAAAATTTGTGTCCAAAACAGACAAATCAAATCTGAAGATATTTTTTCCTTATAACTCTTTAGGGCTAACATGCAAAAGTTGCTAGTTCAATAAGGCCCATGTTCTTTCTAGTAAACACACTCTGTTAAATTTTCTTAAACATACTTTTTATCTAAAGTTGAATCTTTGAGAGTTTAGTACAAATATTGCTATTCAGATTTCAAATCACTACACAGTTTTCTGAATGAGTCCCTAAATGTCCTGCTATCTTTCCAATTTGATTTAGAATAAATTGGGCAATGTAATGGCGACAAATAATTCTGTATAAAGCATAACTTTCCTCTAGGAAATTATCTCCTTAACACCTTACCCGATAACCGTCTGTGACTGTATGTCTTTAGAAGTGTTTTATTAGCCGCATACATTTTCAGTGATGTCACACTGCTCTTAGGATGTCACTGACCAACAAATATCAAACAGAGCTCACATCTAAACCAGTCTATAGTTTACTACTACAGAGCAAAACAGAAACTGTTAATGTTCAACATTCACCTAAAGTGAAATATTTTGGAGAAGTGACCAGGGAATTTTATATCTATGTCCAAAATAGACAATGTAAATTTGAATATGTTTTCCTGTATAACTGTTTAGGCCTAACATGGAAATCTTCCTAGATCATTAAGCCCATCTTCTTTTGAGGCAATACACTATGTGGGTGTCAAAAAATGCTTTATTTTGGATGACCTAAATACTACATTCACACTCATGCTGTGCAATAGAACATTTTGTCTTGTTTTACGTTTGGTCTTTCTTAGTCACTCTTTCTGATTATGTCCCTTCTAGACTCTCACAAACTCCTCCGGACATAATGTCTGTTGCTCTGGGGTTTCTTTTAATAAACAGACCTTTGCAGTCTTTAGAGACCCAAATTATAACAATTAGGTAAAATGTCCAATATTAAAAACATTCTTAAATTCATCTAAGGTAGATGAGATGAAGTTTGAGAGCAGAGTCGTGGAGCAGTCTACAAGTTAAAGATGATATGTGGTGGAAAAAGAGGACAAAATGGAAGCTATAACTTGGCTCCAGATATAGCGTTTGGGTGGTATAATCCGCACCTGTGGGTGAAGGTCTCAATTCTTGCTTCAATAGAGTATAATTTGTATATGTAATGTAAACACACAAAAGACACCAAAATAGTGTAGCATGTCAGGAATCCAATGTCTACCTGTCAGAGGCGGCAAGGGAGCGGTGTTCTCTCTGCTCCCTCACGCGTCGTTTGCCGATGCCGGGAGGGAGCCGGAATATGACGTCATATTCCGGCTCCCAGGGCATTAGCAAACAGCGCGTGAGGGAGCAGAGCGGAGAGATAATAGCTCCCTCGCCGCCTCTGATTAGCCTCACTGCAGCCCCACTGGACCCCACTGGACCCATCCATGCCAGCTTTCCCAAGAGGTAGGGAGGCTGGGTGGGAAATGTTAATTATGATATTAATAATTTGTGTTTGTCTGTTAGTGTATGTGTGAGTGTTAGTGTATATATATGTCTGTTAGTGGATGTGTGAGTGTTAGTGTATGTGTATATATGTCTGTTAGTATATGTGTGAGTGTATGTGTGAGTGTATGTGTGTCTGTTAGTGTATGTGTGTCTGTTACGTACAAAAACGTGTATATAACCAAAGGGTAGTATACACAGGTAGAGGGTGGTACAGAACAATACAACCTGTTTATGGCTGATAGTGAATGTAGAATCTGCAAAATGACAAAATGCAAAATATGGTGAAGTAAATAAGGATAAAGTAAATGGTGCACGTGGTAGAGAACTTACAAAAGAGAAGTAGTTATCACGCCTGTCAACCCGTTAGGGGTACTGTCCAAACCAGGGACCAGGTATATCTACTGGGAACTGGATAGCAGTGGAAGCAGATGATTATCCCACAGGATGTAGAAAAAGGAAGTTCCAAGCTCATTCGTTTGTACGACAATACAACTTCTTAGGCTCAGGGATAAAAGGAAATGGTATAAAGTGCAGATGGTATAAGATGAAAGAATTTATTCCAACAGATTGCACTTACAATAAATCAGTGGTAAAACAGCATATCTCCACAATAGAGTGATGACCAGGTGTCCAGCTGGAAGTGGAAAGAGATCCCAGAGTAGAGATGCAAAAATAATAAAATGAAAATGGACTATAATGACAATAGACTAAATTGACAAATTATATAAAAAGTCCAAAGTGTAGTATCCAACGCGTTTCGTCACTGCAGTGACTTCCTCAGGGATATAATTAAGTTGTAAACGTCCTGGTTTATATATCATGCCAATTTTCAAATTCGCGGGGAAATTTCTCCGGTCACGTGTTACTTCCGGTTTTTCGGCCGTCCGACTTCCTGTGTTCCACCTTGGAACGCATGACGTCACTTCCGGTTTCGAGTATAACAAATCTAATCAAGACTTCCTGCGTTCCACCTTGGAACGCATGACGTCACTTCCGGTTTCGAGTATAACAAATCTAATCGAGAGGAGCCCTCTTCTGCTAGCACTAATAATAGTGCAGCAGAAAAGGCTTCCCCTCTAAAACAGGATGAAAGATGAGTTCCCACCACACAAATATGGGAAGTAGAATCCCTTAGAAAATAATCAAAAGGAAAAAATAATAATGTGCCTATAGATTATAATCTGTAATATTTAAATTCTGACCCACAATGTATAATGGGAACAACACAAAATAATGATACATATCAATAGATTATATATATATATATATATATATATATATATATATATATATATATATATATATATATATATATATATATATATATATATATATATAGGAAACATGGGGGGATGGTTGCACTCACCTAAACATGCTTAAATGCTGCTGGGGGCCATATTATACAATAAACAATACACAAGATCCAGCGCACTCTCCTATCCACTAAAAAGCAACTTCAATGTTGACAGATTTTATTCGTTTGTAAAAGTTTTTTTTAAAAAACACCTAATCTAGGCAAAAAAATGGGGATTTAGTTACATTATATGATCATACATTGCATAAGCCTGCCACAACGTCAATGTACCCCATCTTTGGCAGGTCCTACTCTCACAGTCTAATGTCTGCTCTTATGAGATTAACCACTTACTTGGGAAAAAATTCCATCTGAGGCTCTCTGCAGTACAAGGCTAAATAGGGACCTGAGATGAGGCACCTGTAACAGGGAGGGGTGCAAAACCAAGGAGTTGGCCCAAATATATATATATAGGAAAGGGAGGGGGAAGTAAGGACCACTAGGGGAGGGGAGGGTAAGGACCACTAGGGGAGGGGTGAGTCAGGACCACTGGGGGAGGGGGGTGAAGGAACACGGGGGTGGGGAGGTAAGGACCACTGAGGGAGGAGGAGGGGAGGTCAGGACATATGGGGGGGGGGGGGGGCAAATATCCTTGCACCGGCCCTGCACACACTGCATTCATACACACACACTGCACTCATACACACACGCTGCACTCATACGCACACTGTAAATAAATATTCAATTAATATATTTTTTTTAGGATCTAATTTTATTTAGAAATTTACCAGTAGCTGCTGCATTTCCCACCCTAGTCTTATACTTGAGTCAATAAGTTTTCCCAGTTTTTTGGGGAAAAATTAGGGGCCTCGGCTTATATTCAGGTCGGCTTATACTCGAGTATATACGGTATTTAAAAAACTGGGGGCTAGTTGAGACTTTAAATTGTCAGCTTTCTTGTATATGACAAGGGGTTTATATGTCTCTTAGTGTATGTGTGTTTATGAGTGTATGAGTGTGCGTATGTCTGTTAGTGTATGTGTGTGTATGTCTGTTAGTGTATGTACGTGTAGCGCAAGTACGTGTGTCTCTCTCTGTCAATGAATGAGTGTGTGTGTCAAATCAGTGACGTCTGTGTGTTTGTCATTGAGTGTGTGTGTTGCTGTCAGTAAATGCGTGTCTATTACCGTGTGTGCTTAAAGGGACACTATAGGCACCCAGACAACTTCAGCTCATTGAAGTGGTCTGGGTGCAGTGTCCCAGTCCCCTTAAACCTGCAAGTGTAATTATTGCAGTTTCTCAGGGAATTATAGTGCCAGGAAAACAGCTTTGTGTTCTTGGCACTATAGTATTCCTTTAAAAGGGGCAGGAAAAGGTGGAGTCTAAAGAGGAAGGGGTGGGTTCTTAATCAGGAAGTGGTGAACCCTTGACAGGAAGGGTTGGTAAATTTAGATTAGGGGGGTGCCCAGGTTTAGTCATGCCCTAGGCAGCACAAAATTAAAACACACCACTTTGTGAGTGTCTGAGTATGTGTGTGCGTCTGTGAGTGAGTGTATGTGTGTGTCTGTGTGCACGCATTTATATATGTATACGAGTGTATATTTTTGTTGAGTGGGACTTGACCCCCTGAATACAGTAAATGGATAAGGAAAAACATCAAAAGGATTGCACTTTCATGATATTTGAGTACAAATGCGCAGAACAGGTGCCTCCCTGATATTTGGGGAATTAATCACCCTGCTAGCTAAACAGGAACAAAACAGTATTTTAATACATCAAAAAACTAAACACTTTGCACGCAGAGACTAACTCTCTATTATCTTTCACCTGGTGAAAGAACTTATTTATTTGGTGGGCCTGAGTCTGCATGATCCTTCAGAAAGTGAAGAGATCTAGAAAGTAGGGATGCACCGAAATGAAATTCTGGGCTGAAACCGAAAATTCAGGATGCCCTTGGCCGAAAACCAAAAATAAAAATTACTGTTTCCCCCCCCCAAATGATTTAAAAAAAGTTTTTTTCTCTAATTTTTTTAATATTAGACTTTAATGAATTTAATGAATCTAATATGAAAAACTTCCATTCTCTTTTAATGGCCCCCCCCTGCTTAATGTTCACGAGGGTGGGGGGAACTTAATAACCCTATAGTGCCAGGAAAACAGTTCTGGCCACTTCATACTTGGGGAGAGAAGAGATTTCTGACAATTAATCATTAGCTGACTGGCTGAGGAACAGCCTTGTCACAGCTCGGGCGATATGTAGGACAAGTTTTTTGTTCGTTCTAAGCAAATTGTTTAGTCTTCTTACAAAAGTTAGGGTTGTCCACACTCTCTTCCAAAATTAAAATAAAAATAACATACAAGAGGCTCTTGTAGGGTCTAGCAAGCTATTAACATAGCAGGGGATAAAATCTAGATTAAACAGAACTTGCAATAAAGGAAGGATAAACTGTAAATGACTTTACAGGAAGTGTTTAGGAAGGCTATGCAAGTCACATGCAGGGGAGGTGTGAGTAGGGTTTATAAACAAAGTGATTTAACTCCTAAATGGCGGCAGAGAATTGAGCCGTGATAATGCAGGGGCATGATCTATACACCAAAACTGCTTCATTAAGCTAAAGTTGTTCAGGTGACTATAGTGTCCCTTTAGCCCCTTAAGGACCAACCTTCTGGAATAAAAGGGAATCATGACATGAAACACATGTCATGTGTCCTTAAGGGGTTAAGGCAAAATAAAGTCTTTAACCAAAGCTTCAGCACTGGGCAAATTATTAAATGCTTTGTTTAAGTTGCATCAGAAACGGAGGAGTTAAACCAAGACTGGAACAGGGTTGCAGGGGCTAACCAAGACAGAATTCAGGCAGACAAAAGTTGATTCAGGAAATCCACAGGTGAGGGTGATCAAATTACTTCAGGCAGGCTCTGGCACTGTATTCTAGCACAGTACTCCTCAACCCTCTCCCCAAGGCACACCTAGCAGTCCAGGATTTAGGGATTACCTGGGTGTCTCGGTGTTTAGAAAAAGAAAAAAAAAAAAAAAACACCTTAGAGTCTAAGGTGTTTTCAGGTTTGTTTTTTTTTTATGGGAAGAAGGCATGCTGGCAGAGGCAGTGTTATGCTCTTCTGGGAAACCTTGGGTCCCATTCATGTGGATGTTACCACCTACCAGAGATTGTTGGTGACCATGTACAGTGGACTCTTAGCAGGATAACGCACCCTGCCACACTGTAAAAATTGTTCAGGAATGGTTTGAGGAACATGACAAAGAGGTCAAGTTGTTGCTTGGCCTCCAAATTAGCCAGATCTCAATGTGATTGACCATCTGTGTGTGTTTGTGGGGGGGAGAGGGGGCCGGCAACTGGGGTGTTTACTCACAAAACCAAGAATTGTACAGAATTCAAAAAGCAAATTCACAATTTAATGTTTAATGAATAAACCCCATTAATGCACAGTTACAACACACATTTATTATAAAAGGAGTCTAAAATACATATTACACTGCAGCATGTGGATGTTTTTTAAGTTACAAAACTCACATTTTAGTCTGGCTGTGGCAAGAAGAGAGCTCTTCAGTATTACTAAGGGCTAAAAGGGATTCTCTAGTGCCAGGAAAACAAACCCGTTTTCCTGGCACTCTATAATCCTGGAGTGCCCCCACCCAATGTCACTGAAGGGGTTAAAACCCAGGGTCCGCCCACCGGAAGACGTCGGCGGGGGAGACAGATTGCGTATGCGCGGCCGCTGATGGGTTGACACCTAATGCGCATACGCAGCAAAATGCTGGGCCAGGCTCCACCCAACGGGAGAGACCTAATGCACATGTCCGGCTGGGCCGCCAACGGGAGAGACCTAATGCACATGCGCGGCAATGTCCGCGCTTGCATTAGGATCTCCCCATAGGAAAGCATTAATCAATACTTCCCTATGAGGATTCCGGCGACACTGTAGGTCCTCATGCATAGCGTTAGGACGACCAAAACTCGTCTAAGAAACCGGAAGTCTCTCTAGTCGCTGTCTACTAGACAATGGGGTAATGGGCTAAAGTGGTCTGGGTGCCTACAGTGTCCCTATAAGGCAAGGGTCAGTAAAGTTTCTACTACATTTATGTCTCTCCATACATCTTACATAGAAACATAGAATGTGACGGCAGATAAGAACCATTCGGCCCATCTAGTCTACCCAATATTTCAAAATACTTTTAATTAGTCCCTGGCCTTATCTTAAGTCTAGGGTAGCCTTATGCCTATCCCATACATGCTTAAACTCCCTTACTGTGTTAACCACTACCACTTCAGCTAAAAAAAGCTATTCCATGATTCCACTACCATCTCAGTAAAGTAAAACTTCCTAAAAATGTTAAACCTTTGCCCCTCTAATTTAAGACTATGTCCTCTTGTTGTGGTAGTTTTTCTTCTACGGGCTGTTACACGTCCACGAGATTTAAGTTAACTAATGGCACAAGGCAGGGTTGCCCTATGTCGTCGATCTTGTATATATTAGCACTCGAACTGCTGGCAGAACTGATACTATCCACACCCAGCATACAAGGCCTTAACATTGGAGGTGGGGAACACAAACTTAACCTCTTTGTGGACGACGTCCTAATTACTATAAAACTAGCCAAGGACATGAGTACCAGAAGTCTACAAAATACTGATTCACTCTGCCGTGTCGTATCACCAACTCAATGAGTCAAAATCCCAAGCAATGGGGATCAATCTTGCCGTGACGACTATCCAATATCTTAAATCGCAATACAAATTTGAATTGTCAGACACACACATCAAGTTCTTGGGCCTGTGGCTGTCACGAAATCCCCGGAACCTCTTTGAGGACAACTATGTTAGGATTTGGAGGGAAATAGAACACACTATGAGGGAATCGAGAGACAAATATATATCATGGGTGGGCAGAGCAGCCGCTTTTAAATTGATGTTGTTACATATTCCGTCTGCTACCAATAGCAGCGCCAATATCCTTCTTTAACCCCTTAAGGACACATGACGTGTGTGACACGTCAAGATTCCCTTTTATTCTAGAAGTTTGGTCCTTAAGGGGTTAAAAGAGCACAGAAGGATTTAGCAAGGTTTGTGTGGGCAGGTAAAAAACCCAGGGTAGCCATGAAACAGCTACATAGAAGCTACACTGAGGGAGGCATAGGGGTCCCTGACCTACTCTTGTACCACAGAGCGGCGGTGTTGGCGCCACTGACACAGGCAAATGTGACCAAAAACCGCCCACAATGGGTCTCCATTGAGGAAAGGTTCTTAGGCACACCGCTGGCAACAATGTGTTGGGTTCCCCATGAGCATAGGCCTAGAGCGCCTGACATACTGCCTATCATGCAGTTTATGATATAAACATAGGACAAAAACTACTTATTATGGACACAGAATATACCTAAACCCAACCCAGTGTCTGTTCTGCCGTACAGAATTCCGAACTTTAACGTGGCTGCATGGCAGCGGGTGGGGATCCACCACCTCCACTGCTTTTACGAAAGAGACATGAGGCTATCCTTTCAACAGCTAATGACAAAATATAACATCCCACAGACCATAGAATACGCATACCTCCAAATCACACACTTTTTAGACTCCAATAGGGAACACAGAGAACAGAAAGGCCCGGACAAAACCATGTCCCAATTCGAGAAGATGTGTGTGGGAATCGCCCCAGCTTGGGGACAGCTATCCGTGTGCTACCAGGCACTAAATCAACACCAACCCTTCGGACAATGCCAGTACGCAGTAGAGTGGGCTCGGGACTGGGAGGCAACCATTGCAGACTCACAATGGGCATTAATCCTGCAGGCATTGAAAGGGGTCATGCACTGCACAGCACACATAGAATTGCACAGGAAAATTTTGCTAAGGTGGTACATGGTTCCAGCCAGACTAGAAAGTATCTACCAAGATAGCTCCCCTATATGTTGGAGATGTGGCAAACAGAAGGACACGATGCTCCACATATGATGGACATGCCCAGTCCTCCTACCAATGTTGACTAAGATACACTCCATAGTGTGGAACATTGCATTAATAGCCATACCTAATAAACCCTTAAACTTATTGTTGTATCTGCCATCCCAAATATCATGGAATAAAGTGTTGACAACCCACGTTCTATTGGCCACCCTCTCTACCTTATTGCGAGGCACTTGAAACAGACAAGACCTCCGTCGATTAAAGACATAATTGCCACTGTGGAAAAAAAACAAAAAATACAAAATGACATACGCAGGAGGAGACAATAGAAGACGCTCACCTGGAAGGGGTGGGTCCAATTTAGAGCGGGGTATAGCGATAGAGAGGACTTAAAGGCCGGAGGGGCGGATGCCGCTGAGCCATCCATAGAGTGTGAGGCTGGACTGGTATAGAGAGTGAGCAGCATGTAGGGTCGAAACCACCCATACGTAGACCGGGTCACCTCTGTCGGCGCACCCAATGCAGACTAGTAACTATCCCCCTCCCCAAACTCACCACGGGGGTTCCAGTGTTTATCATTAACGGTTCATTGTTGAATACCATTCTACATTCTACAATGTCTGGAATGTTTGTATATAGCAAATGGGCACTGAACTGTATTCGACTGAAACCCTGTCACAGGTCAATGTACAGCATGTCATGTCATAACCTTTTGAATATATTCGCTTATTCCCCCTACACCCTTTTCCTTTCTGTAATCCCTTATGGGTTTTTTTGACTATCAAAAAAAAAATGGAAAATAAAAAAAAAAAAAAAAAATTAATATATAAAAGCATTGGGTTATTTAAATAGTGGATGATGTTCCATTTTACTGGGGCAACTGTATAATCCCCAATACTTTTTATCCACCATTTATGCCTGAAAAAAAAATGAATTAAAACAACAGTGTAAATTTAAATTAATTTATTTAAAGATATCTTAGAATAGCCAGTTATACATTACATTGTTGTTAAACCCTATCCGTAGTATTTTTAAATGTACTTTTCTGGCAAAACAAAAAGTCCTCCTGGTAGTGAAACAGTGATTAACTAAAGATGTAGAAGGGCTAATGCTGTATAATATAATGTTGCAGGGAGCAAAGAAAACACCTAATAGAGAAGGCCCAGTCGTTGAGCACTGAAAGTAGATTCTTGAGTAGTCAAATAAGATTACAACAGAAACACGATCAAAATTCAGAAAATTCTACATTTTGAAAAAAACCTCCAAATTTATAATTTGAGCATAAAATAAAACATTTTTTGCAAGCCTGTATGCCAACAATTCAATTGAATTAAAGAACATTTTTCTTATTGCATATACAACTTATTACAAATAGTGCGAGAAAGAAATGTGATGCATACGTCTTGTTTGTCTAGTGAACACTTGTAAATGGCATGTTAATTAAATTAACTCCTCTATCCTGCTGTACTACATATTTAGAAAAGTTAGAAAAGACAAAAATACCTTAAGTTTAGTACAGAACAATCAGGTACACTTTTTTATCATTTATTTGAATACAAAATGTAAACACAGAAGCTGTCCCATTTGCCAGGATACATCCTTTGACTTCTGTAGCTGTGATCTTGGTCACGGAGATTAATTCAAACAACTTGTGCAGCATTTAAGAATAGCATCCCTTTTGGAAAAAGAGAGGAAAAAAAAGGCGTGTGTGTATATGATTAAAAGTATAAAGACCAGACAATTATTTATATTGTGATGCAAAAATAAAATTGCAGTTTTTACTTGGAATCACTCTTAATTGCTACACCGTTACGATTTCTTATTATCAAATGGACTTAAATTGGACTTTACATTTTTCAAATTTAAATGTTTAAATTGCTAGCTAAATTGTAAAATACAAAAAAAATATATATATATATATAAATCAGACACTTGGAAAGATTGATCTTTTTAATAATTTTTATCTTAAAGCAGTATTAAAGGGTTACTATAAACACTTATTAAGTAATGTTTAAATTAAATACAGAATGCCCTATTGCTCACAAGGTTCTCCCCACATAAAACTCATGATTAAATGTTAAAAATCTACCTGCAAATCAGCAACAGGTGAAGTTCCTGGCACTCCTCTCCACACCCTAATGTCACAGGTTCCCTCATGTGGCAAATCAAATGCTTCTCAAATAGACCATAATTAGACCATTCTCGCAGGCTTAGAACACATACACATGTCCGGAGCTGGTGAGGTGAGGTAGTACAAGTGGATGGGCATGGCTGGATGCCAATCTAGTTTAGCGAGAGGGCTGAGAGGGACTGCAAGAAAGGAATGCTGGCAGAGCACCTGCAAAGGGAAAAAACTGACGTCTGTCGCCAGCATGCACGCTGACGACAGACGTAAAACATGCACGGATTGACATTAGTCAGTTGGGCCAATGTCATGTGTGGAAGTGCAACAAGCCCTCAGCACATACCAACTCCTACCATCATGATTACTTTATAAAGCAGAAGTCGTCATGGTGGTTAGAGTAACCATTTATGAAGAGATATCGAGAGGTATTCTTGCCCACCAGACCCCTAAAGCATTGTGTGTGAGAGGGTCACCTTTTTATTTATTTTTTTATTGTACAAAAAGTACAGATTTCAATAGAAATTGGCACTTTTATAAACTAAGCTTGTCATACTCCCTTAGATTTCATGTAGACAACAGCTCCTGTTACTTCCTGGTTTGTTTAGCTCAGTGGAGCTTAACTCCAGTGGCAGGTATTGCACAGAGCACCTGTCATGCAAAGACTCATTGAGCTGCATTATAAAGTCTGTGATTGGACAGCCACAGAAATTCTGGGCTGGGTTAGAAGAGGAGGGGTTGCAAATGCAGCAGACAAAAAATTGCAATTTTTGCATGCTGTTTTTAGATATGCTCCCAATGATAAAATGCATAATTAAATGCACAAACAGATATAAAAAAATATCATAATCCCATTTGAGACTTTGTGCAGGTATTTTGCCCCATTAATTTCCTTATATATACAAAACACACCCTATTTATTACCTTAATTGTGCCACACATTCTAAAGTCCTTGCTTTTTTTTTTGCTCACAAAAGGTGTTGTCAACATATATTTAAAAAAACAAACAAATTCCTTTCTGCCAGTGGAGCAAAGCACCAACACTGAGGCCCATCTGATCCTTCCTGGAAGTGACTACAGTAGCTGCACCTACATACAGGCTTCTCCTCAACGCAACACTTACCTCCTCGAGGGGAATCTTTTCCCAGACGCCCAGCGGTTTCCTCGCAGGTCAGGAATTGGGTGATGGCGCACGAGATTCGCTGAGGCGATCCTACCAGCCGGGGCTTTATCCCGGCTTACCTACCACGCGGTGGACTCCTGTATTTTCCTTGTTTTAGCATACTCTCAATGTTATAGCCTACTCTTTCTGAACGCAATCGACATAACACTATTCACAGTCCCTCTGCCCAACTCCTCTCTCATGGCATAGCATGCTATCTTTTGCAGGCAATGTTCCAGCCTTTTTAGTTTATAATGTCTGATAACTATATACTTCATCTCCATGACCAACTTAGCAGTCAGCCTGTATAGCATAGTTTTGTACTCTCCAGTGTTTCGATCAACTGACTACTCAGTATAAGTATAAGCATGCTTATCACATTTCAGGCTATGGTGTTATATCTTGTTTAGCCATGACCACCAGATCGGACATCTTTATTACTTTTTTTTTTTTTTTTTTTTAAAGTGTGAATTTGATCTCCATACGCCATGTAACTATGTTTCTGAAGTGCTTTCTACTGCTATCGTGGAATTGCAAGCATCGTTTCTGCCACTGCTAGAATGGCAGGTTTTCTTTAGTGGCTTACAAATACAAAATCAAAGGAAAGAAAAAAAAAAATCAAAAAGAGCAGCAGCATTTCTCAAGGTTCCAGGAACACCTGGAGCTTCAGCCCAATGGGCATTGAGCGTGTAGATCCCTATTGGAGGGGAGGAGACCTGACCAAGAAACTCTCGCAAAGAGAAACATTCTGGATAAATAAATTAAAAACACTCCATCCTTGGGGTCTTAATCTAGATATTGATTTGTGGAGTTTTTTTGAGGATTAATTGGGGTTACACATGGAATGTTTCTACAGATGTTGCACTTCTTTTTTATTTCATCTTTTCATGCATTTTTGGCCAATGTTCAGATTGGGGTATGAATTGAGAAAGCCCATTAGAATATTCTTGTACAATACAAATTTTGCCATCGAAATATAATTTAATACCGGCATTGCCACTAAAAGTTGGGGGCTTATATATATATATATATATATATATAAATATATATATACATATAAAAAAGTCCTAAAATAAATCATAAGAAATTCTAAAAAAGAGAATTCTATTGATGGAAAATATTCAAGCACTGTAAAAGGGTGAGATGAAGGGGAGAAGTGCTTGGTGTATATACGAATATAAAAGGGTTTCCACCTCACTTAACCACTTATACATTGTAAGAAAAGTAAGGCAATATTAAGTTGTCTGTTTGATTTGCCTGTTTTGTACACATTCTCAGGATGGAGAATGAAGTAATTAATATATATGGAATACACGGAGCATTATACTCTTTAATATAGATTTCCTTCTCCATCTGGAATGTATCAGCTTTAATGTACATACTTGTTTTATTGTGTTTAATTTCATTTTATAGATTGGGATCATACATATATGTATATAACTTATGTACAGTCCATGGTTTATATATTATATATATATATATTCTATAATTATTGATATATTCATTTTTTTGTAGTTTAGAATAGGATAATAAGGGATACATTTTCGTATCCATAAACATATTGTGCCATCCAGAGCGATCCAGAGTTTTTTAATGCCTTTCCCCCTCATGTACTCTTTTTACTTTCATGCCTCCGAGAAAAAACTGCAAATCGACGATCGCTACCCACTTCCGGGTATGTGGAACGCACGCCTGGAACGCAGAAGACGTGCGTGATGACAACATCCCGTCCAAACAGGAAGTGCCGCCTGAATAGTGAAGCAACACTGGCCGAGAATGATTGAATGATGAACGCTCG
Source organism: Pelobates fuscus (assembly GCF_036172605.1). NCBI lineage: Eukaryota > Metazoa > Chordata > Amphibia > Anura > Pelobatidae > Pelobates > Pelobates fuscus. The sequence goes on from NC_086318.1 coordinate 258,139,834, forward strand.
GAGGGGATATATAAGAACTTGGGGGGGGGGAATGTTTTATACACTTGCTTTTTTCTGTCATTGATGCACCAAATCCCTGAGGAAGTCCTATCTTAGGACGAAACGCGTAGGACGCCCAGTGGTGATATGCTTATTGTTTTTAACAGATATGTAAGTTATTAAATCTCTTTTTTACTTTACTCTGGAATTGCACCTTATTTTTCCAGATATATTTTCTCTTTTGAGCAAATATTCCTAAACTACTGATGGGAGTGTGAGGATGAACATAGAAAACTTTGAAGAAAAAGATTACACTCAAGGCTTTTTTACATCTGAAAATTTGTGAGTGGCCAATTGTTAACTATATATCCTCATTTACTCTCACACAGTTAAACGCTATGTTTTTCCATTTGATCTGTGTTTAGCAGATAATCCCCTACTCTATTTTGTATGTATGCTGAAGACAAGAGGAAGTCTTTGGGGACCTTTTCTGGATACTTCACCTTATACAGGGAAGCTCCATTTTTTGTATACTAATCACTGTTTTCACTGGAGTTGTGTTCACATATTTTGTTTGTTTGCATATATCACAGGCTATTTAACATTATTTTAACACTTTTTACGTAGCCATTTCACCGCCAATCCCTGCTAAATATTGGACTAAAATTGTTTTTTTGACACACAAACTTATAACATAGAACTTCTCATGTGTATTTCGTAAAGTTGGTGTGTGCTATTCCTGTACAATACCTAATTTTGTGTTCAGCTACATCTGCTGAGTATGACGATACCCCCAATGTATGCCTTTGGCACTATTTCGTGAAGCTACAGCGCCATATAGGAGACCTGTCCATTTCAGTATTTACTGTAGAATTTTGAGAGACGGATTTGATGGGCCTATGTTTCAATTTGAGCAACAATAGCAGTTTAACTGTTCCAACTGTTTGTAAAAGTAGACACTCCAGGGCATCTCATATGGTGCATATTGTGCCTTAACATGCCCGCAGTTTTTCACCAATGTATGTCAAAGTTTGTGGTAAAAAATAATTTTGGGCATTTTTTCATCCGCATTACTTTTTTCCTGGGCATTTTGTATATTTGACATGTGCCACCATGATCAAAGCCCCAGAATTATGCTCAGTTAAGTCTGAGTAAAATGATACCCCCATTGTATGTCTTTGGCACTATTTCGTGAAGCTACAGCGCCAAATAGGAGACCTGTCCATTTCGGTATTTAAAGTAGAACTTTGAGAGACGACTTGATGGGCCTATGTTTCAATTTGGGCCACTATAGCAGTTTGACTGTTCGAAAAAAAACCACGAAGGCCTACCATTTGTAAAAGTAGACACTCCAGGGTATTTCAAATGGCATATTTTAAACCCTAGCTAGTTTGTACCAAGTCTAGAAGCAATTGGCATTTTTTTCTGCCTTTTTTACACACATTTGGAGATGTTACTGTATAAGGCCGGGCTGAGAGGGGCAATCAGGGCAATAAAAGCTCGTTTCCGTCCTTATGCCCCTCTGGTAGCACAACCTGCACCTTTTCTAGGGTGTCTTCTTTTTGGGGGTTGGTGGTATCCGGAAACAGAAGTGACCTGTCTCAACCTTTCTGCTGCTAGACCCAGCTGATGGTTCCCCACTGTGGCACTCAGAAATAAGCTGAAACTGGAAATCCAGACTTGTGGATTTAATGCCAGCATTTGCCTTTTTGTACAGAATAAAAGGCATTGTGTGTCGCTATTTGCATAAGGTAAATGCCAAGCTTTTGGTACCATGCCCTGGTCTTCCTCAGTATTAAATAGAGCTGCAGCAGTTGGTCGGACAGGTCAACTCCCCCCATGTGCTTGTTATACTGCCTAATGCAGACTGGCACCCGTCTAATTTCTCGTCTGCCACGATGCATAGATGTTTAAATTGAATCCCATACGATTTTTCCCACTCGTCCCAATGATATCCGGGCAACCTGGGGGATCCAAGTGGCTGTCTTTACCTTCGTAAACACAGAAGGTGTAAACATAACCACACTGGCACTTTCACAAAGTTTATACAACTTTATCCCATACCAGGATCTTTTGGCCGGGATATATGGTTTAAACCCCAGTCTGCCCTTGTATTTCATTAAAGACTCAGCTACACAAATATTTTTTTGTGGTGTGTACATTGAGCCAAACTGTCTGTTGAAGTGGGAAATAAGGGGGCGAATCTTATAGAGATGATCGTATTGAGGATTATCTCTTGGGGCACTTCGAATTGTCGCTGAAGTGTAAAAAGCGAAGTATTGCTTCATATCTGGACCTATTCATGGTCTGGGAGTAAATAGGGGTGCTGCATACAGGATTTTTGGACCAGTACATCCTGATGCTGGGTGTTTTAATAATGGCCATTAGCATTGTTAGTGCCCAAATTTTTTTTTTTTTTTAATTCTGGCACACTGGTGGGGTACCAACTCCCTCGCCTGGCGATGAGGTCATTAAGTGTCAGGTACTGCACAGCATAAAGGTTGGTCTGGGTGACTATATCCCCTAAAATATCATCCCCCAAGTATAGCTGCATGAAACCCAGTGTACTGTAGTTAGTGGCGTCCAGCTGAATTCCAGGATTGCCAGTAAACTCTGGGATGTCAGGCGTGAAATCATTTAGGGGTTCCCAGTCACCAGCGTCATGAGCCAGGTCTCGGGACTCGGCGCTTACAGCAGAGGGCCCTGCAGTATCTGGCACAGTCTCATTACCACTCTCAGAGGCAGTGTCTGTGGCGTCGGCTGCTAGTATATCATAGGCCTCCTCAGCAGTGTACCTTCTAGACATTATGAGGGTGTAACTTTAACAAACTTTTTTTCTTTTCTTTTTTTATCCTTTTTATAGTTTTAAAAAAAAGAAAAAAAAAATGTTTTTAAACTTTTCGTCTCTAACTAGCCTAACACAATTCCCCAAATTCCCACTAAAGGGGCGGGGCCGGGCCGCCGAGCTGAGCGGCAGCCATCCATGCCGGCTCCGGCTCTGGGATGCTTAAACATGCCAAAACACACTAAAATAAAGCATCAAAAGCCCACCTGGAGCAGGGGAGAGGCACAGGAGCAAAACGCAGGGACACCTGCTAAGCCACCGCCACGCAACCCGCATAACCGGAGCAAGATGAGTCCATGAGTCCTACACGCACACGGCAACGGCAGGAGCCACGAGACCAGATGGCTGAGGGAGAGAGGGGGAACCGGACCCAGCCCCGCTCCCCCCCCCCCCTTGGGCCGGCGGGGGTGATCCCGGCCCACGAGTCAAATCTCCGGAGACTGGAGGCAGAAAGGCCGCATATCAGGGAGGCCTTTCCCACGTGGAGCCAAGATGGCTGCTTCAAGCGGGGCCACCCTGACCCTCCAGGAAGACAGATTCCACAGATGGACCCCTCCGGGCAGCAGAATGGTCGCCGTGGAGCCGGCTCTAACCCCTGGATTTGGTGGTGGTCCGGGGAGGCCTGCCCCCCAACTCTGTGAGCCCTGTGGAGCCGAGGTAAGCTGGACCCCCGGGGAGGCGAACACCGGCGACATGTATGTGACCGGAGAAGGGTGAGGCATAATGGGGCTGGAGCTCCAACGGGGAACTGCAAACGTTGGGGAGGTGCAGGGGGCAAGGGGTCCGGGGACTTTTCAGGGGTGGGAGTCTGACGGACTGCTGATGCCCTTGACTGCCCACAGCACTGCAGTAATCATGGCCGACCGGCCAGAGCAGGCCTGGAGTGGAACACTGAGGGGGTTGGTTACACCGGGGGGGGGGGGGGGGGGGGGGGCTGGAGGGACCCTGCACTGAACAACCAGCTTGACAAAAATATGCAACCCGGGCGCAAGCCTGCAAGAGGTCACAAATATGCAACCCGGGCGCAAGCCTGCAAGAGGAGCCCGCACAGCTACACCAGAGGGGGCCATCAACCCCACGCTGGACAATGCTTCCCATCAGGCACAATAAAGCCACATCCAGTGGAGAGACTCATCAGTAATCGTCCCACAGAACTAGATCAGGATACACACTATTGATCTAGCAATTGGACACTACGCTAATCATCAGCTGCTTAAAGAAGGGACCCCTTTTTTTTTTTTTTTTTTTTTTTTTTAAGCTGTCTCCTGTATTTTGAATATTTAATTGCTATATACTCAGACAGTAAAACAAAAGTATCTGCCAAGCTAAACTATTCATGTAGCATACTCTGCATATGTAGATGCTCTTATATGCTGCTGTATTTCAAGATTGACCATTTAGACCTGTACTTAAGGAACAACAAAAGGGAAAAGTAAACAAAAAAGGAAACAAAAAGAAATAAACAAACATAATAAGCCTTAATTTAGCAGTTTAGTTCACATACTTAATGTCCACGTTTGCATTTACTTCTCAAACAGATAGCATAAATATAGGCCTCCCTAAATACTTCAGGGAACATTAGATTGCCTAGTTAAGCGTGTACACCGCTTTCTTAATTCCACGAGTTACAGCATAACGTTATGTTTTTTATTCACTACTAAATGCTTCTCCAGTCGAAATTGTGCAGGGCAGCACAGCTCAATAAGCAACTGTCCTAGCAGCAAAGACGGGGAGATATGTCAGTAGTTAATGCCAAAAGCTTTTCCTGCTTCAATAATGCCTGCTTAATTGCCTACTTACTGTATAATACTACGCTTAAGCAATCACACAACTTGACTAACATAAGGCACCTGCACAAACCAGCTAGCGTAAAGCACCTACACATACCAGCCAACTCACAGCAACTACACGGACTAGTTAACTTAAAACACCTGCATAAACCAGCTAACACAAGGCAATTATCCAAACAGCTAACACGAAGTAACTACACAACCAGTTAACACAATGCACTTACACAACTTAACTGACATAAAACACTTATACAAACCAACAAACTTAATGCAATTACACAGAACAACTGCACATAGCGACTAACACAAAGCAACCGCATAAACCAGTCAACACAAGATAACTACACGAACATAATACAAGAAACTAGCATAGCAAGAGCCACATAACGCATATGACCAAATTTGAATCAACCTGCTGTAAAATCAATGACTTAATTAATATGCCTCTGCGTAGGCAACAGCTCGCATACTCACAAGTGTATCGATAATTACGCCTCTGCACAGGCACTTACATGCTTGAATACAAATAAGTTTGCATTGAGATATATGGTGTGAAACCAATAAACATATTTAAAACAAATTCCCACTAAAGTCCACCCACTCCAGCTAACTAAGGAATTAACGTTAAATTAATTAAATAACTAATTTTAAAAAAAAAACCCTAAGGGTAAAAAAAAAAAATATATATATATATATATATAATCAAAATTAACCCTTGAGGGTGCTAAAAAAAAAAATTAGATCACAGTTAAATACTGTGATCAGTATACTGATCACTGCAGGCAGTGATCAAAATGGCAAGGAAAGGGTTAACACCGTTTTAAAAGTATTAAAATTACTTTTATAACAGAGATACACTTTTAACTAAAATAGCACACAATGTTTCAGCATCGATCCGTCTCTCTCCACTTTTCATACCACGCAGTGGTGGAGGGAGGAGGATCAGGAATCCCATCAGCACTGTGATCGCTGTGACTGGCTGTCACAGCGATCACATGTGCTGGGACAGCTGTATTGGCGGTTGCTGTTCTGCCTCTGACATTGACATTGAGGCACCCAGCAACAGCGTTAACCCCACGATCGCGGTGATCTGGCGTTAACGTTAGTAAATGACGGAGATTTTCCGTCAACGGTCCTTAACGCATGGACAAGGTTGATGGAAAATCTCCGTCTTCGGACGGGAAAGGGTTTATTTTAAACAATAAATGCGAACAGCAAGGAAAAAATAAATAAAACAATAGATTAGGAACACAACACGTTTCACCTAAACATAGGCTTCATCGAAAGTGTATTACAGGATGCTTGGGACCATAGCTGCTTAAGTAGGGTGGTAAAATTTAAAATAATGGTTTAGTGACATCACAGTCACATGACCAAACTAACAAAAAATTTTAAAAAATAATAAAAATACTTATTGATCTAAAAGGTAGAGGTAATAGGTATGGGTTAAATATATATATATATATATATATATATATTTTTTTTTTTTTTTAAACAAGCGTTTATTCCGCTCTAAGATAACTTTATAAGCCGGTGTAAAAAAAAAAAAAAAAAAAGTGTGCAGTGACAAATCCAAGATGGCGCCAAGGTCATAGTCACGTGACTGGCCCGGCCACATTGGCAATTTCAGTGGGACCTAACATGGAGCTCAATAGTCAGAGGGGTACAGAGGGCCACATGGATAGGAGAGAGCCACATAAAAAGCTTTGCCTCTGAACATAGAATCAGGTTACAACAAAATGGCGCCTGTGTATACTTTATGAGGCTCCATAAATATGGCGGATGGCTTATATGTGGTAATTGAAACTACATATAGAGCTATGCCATCTAGTGGATAAAAGTAGTAAATACAGAAAAAGAACTCCTATAGAATAGTATTAATATATGGGGATATATGAAGAAAAATGAATATATATATATATATATATATATATATATATATAATTCGTGTGTGTGTGTGTATATATATATATATATATATATATATATACACACACACACATATAAATATACACACAAAAATGAATTGAGGGTACATAAATAGATATATATTGAATAATATGAAAATATGGATAAAAAAAATAAACATACATAAATAGAAAAAAGGCATAATAAGAAATATAGTAGGGAATGTACTAGACATAGGGAGATCTCAACAAAATATAGGATAATATACAATGACATCAATATAAGACTAGAACAGAGTACAGATGGAGACCATATATAATCTAATACAATGACATATAACCTACAAAATATAAAAGATAAATAAAAAAGGAATATTTGATCAAATATAAACCACAAGAGTAGAAGATCTAGTTATAAAACATTATACAAAAGTCAAAATATAGTATAGAATTCCAAGAATTATTTTTTTTTTTTTTTAGATTATGTATTAAAAAGTGCTTAGATACTGTATGGGTAATAAAACCTTTTAAACTATCCCTACAGTGCTCTGCTATCCTGGTTTTGTGGTACCTAGTGGTCATGCCCATGTATTGGAGGCCACAAGGGCACTCCAACACGTAAATCACATTTTTTTTTTCCCAAGTAATAAAGTTTTTTATTTTGTATTCTTTATTCGTGAGGTTTGCTTTAATTTTGTTTATTGTATTGGAAGAGTTAGTGTATTTGCAATCTGAACATGTTTTACATTTAAAAAAAAAAAAAGTGTTTATTTTAAAAAGTGTTTTTTTGTTTAATGTATATTTTGTGGTTAAAAGGGGATCTAAGATTAGGAACTCCCCTAAAGACACTTTTTGGTTTGGGTGTAAAGACCTTTTTTAGTATAGTCTTCTTTGAGTAATTGTAATTACAAAACTACGTGGAGCAATATATCTTGTTTTAATTTTGGTTAATATTCTAAAAGGGAGTTTCTATCATGGTCATCCTAGATTTTCAATTAAAGTGTCTAAAGTGGCAGAGTTATATATTTTTTTTGACTACCGTATATACTCGAGTATAAGCCGACCCGAATATAAGCCGAGGCCCCTAATTTTACCCCAAAAAACTGGGAAAACGTATTGACTCGAGTATAAGACTAGGGCGGGAAATGCAGCAGCTACTGGTAAATTTCTAAATAAAATTAGATCCTAAAAAAATTATATTAATTGAATATTTATTTACAATGTGTGTATATAATGAATGCAGTGTGTGCGTATGAGTGCAGTGTATGAGTGCAGTGCGTGTATGAGTGCAGTGTGTGTGTATGAGTGTGTGAGTGCACTCCAACACGTAAATCACATTTTTATTTTTCCAAGTAATAAAGTTTGTGAGTGTGTGAGTGCAGTGTGTGTGTGAGTGCAGTATGTGTGTGAGTGCAGAGTGTGTGTGTGTGTGTGTGTGTGTGCAGAGTGTGTGCAGAGTGTGTGTGTGTGAGTGCAGAGTGTGTGTGTGTGTGTGTGTGAGAGTGTGCAGAGTGTGTGTGTGAGAGTGTGCAGAGTGTGTGTGTGTGAGTGCAGAGTGTGTGTGTGTGTGAGTGCAGAGTGTGTGTGTGTGAGTGCAGAGTGTGTGTGTGTCTGTGAGTGCAGAGTGTGTGTGTGTCTGTGAGTGCAGAGTGTGTGTGTGTCTGAGTGCAGAGTGTGTGTGTGTCTGTGAGTGCAGAGTGTGTGTGTGTGTCTGTGAGTGCAGAGTGTGTGTGTGTGTCTGTGAGTGCAGAGTGTGTGTGTGTGTGTCTGTGAGTGCAGAGTGTGTGTGTGTCTGTGAGTGCAGAGTGTGTACAGAGTGTGTGTGAGTGCAGAGTGTGTGTGAGTGCAGAGTGTGTGTGAGTGCAGAGTGTGTGAGTGCATGTGTATGAATGAAGTGTGAGTGTGTGTGATGCAGTGTGTGTTTGTGTATGTGTTGGTGGGGGTGGGCATTTTGATATATTAATTATTTTATTAATTATTTTTTAATATTATTATATATTTTTTTATTATTATTTATTATTTAATTGAATTATTATTATTATTATTATTTTATTATTATTATATATTTTTTTCGGCCCCCCTCCCTGCTTGATACATAGCAGGGAGGGGGGCTCCTTCCCTGGTGGTCCAGTGTCATTGGTAGTTCAGTGGGGGGGAGAGGAGGGCTGGCAGAGCTGTACTTACCTGTCCTGCAGCTCCTGTCAGCTCTCTCCTCCTCCGCGCGGTCTGTGCAGCTCCCTCTGTCAGCTCCCAGTGTAAGTCTCGCGAGAGCCGCGGCTCTCTCGAGATTTACACTGGGAGCTGACCGAGGTGCTGAACGGACGGCGCGGAGGAGGAGAGAGCTGACAGGAGTTGCAGGACAGGTAAGTACAGCTCTGCCAGCCCCCCTCTCCCCCGGTCTGTATTATGGCAATGCAAATTGCCATAATACAGACTGACTCGAGTATAAGCCGAGTTGGGTTTTTTCAGCACAAAAAATGTGCTAAAAAACTCTGCTTATACTCTAGTATATACGGTAGTTTGTATTTTAGCATCTGGGCTTGTGTGTTAAAAGTAGTATGATCAGTGTAGTTTATTTTTAGTTTTAGTACTTGGTTCTTAGGTAAACTACTGAGCCAAGAGGCATGGTGACAACTGGTAAGGTCTATAAATTTATTGGTATGCACAGGTTTTTACAGTATTATCTCAACAAAAATCTCAAGGTCAAGAAAATTTATGGAAGATTTGCTATAATTGGAACTTAGAATTATGCCTCTGGTATTGGAGATTAAAAATAAAAAAAGCTAGTCCCCATCACCAAAAGAAGCAAACATTCCCAATTCACATAAATTGATTTTGTAGTGGAAGATATCCAGTTAATTTTAAACCATAACTAGATTTGGTTTTATCTCCAAAAAACTGGCATGGCGATGTGGAACTAGGTTTGCCCCCAGCTATGCCAACCTTTTCATGGAGAGTTGGGAAAATTCTGCCGTGTGGGGCAGGCATGGCTGGGGAGCAAACCTGGTACTCTATAGTTGTTATAGTGACGATTTTTTTTTTTATCTAAAAAGGGCCGGTAGTTTTAACTGAATTTTTTAATTTTTATAACTCAAATACCAGAGGCATAATTCTAAGTTCCAATTATAGCAAAACTTCCATCAATTTTCTTGACCTCGAGATTTATGTTTAAGAGAATACTGTAAAAACCTATACATTGGCTTGACTGCCGAGACAAGCGGTCGCACGGACAGAGAGCTCCGTGACAAAAACAGGAAAAAGCCTAGGCTGCAAACCCTCAAATTACAGCAACGACACTCTATACCCCCCTGCATGCCATGGGGCGAAAAACGAAAAAATTACCTAAGGAAAAAACCACTTAGGAACTTACAATTGGCGACATGTGGAGACAGGCCCGCGAGGCACATGAGACCAACATGGCAGCGCTCCACGGCGGCTGCTTCGACTTTTCCGATTATCTATCCGGGGAGGAATATCTGCCAGCCCCCACACTGGGTAAGCCGACACAGCCGACTAACGCTAACCCAGACACCGCTCCAGTGACTATAGAGGTCCTCACGCGGCTACTTGCAGGCCATCACAAAGACTTTCATGATGATATCACGGCTCTAAGGGGCGACCTGAAGGGTCTGACAACCCGCCTAAATACACTGGAATGCGCAACCGAAACCACCTCGGGGAACTTAAACAGACCGTACAAGATCTTCAACGGCAACAAAAGTTACATGAACACCGTATGGCGGAGCAGGAAGACGCCGTAAGACGTGATAACCTGAAAATCAGAGGGATCTCTGAAACGATCCCCGACACAGATTTACCTCAAGTTGTCAAGCGCCTACTTGCAGCTATACTACCACCCGCACAGGCCAACAAGATGGTCCTCGCCAACATATTCAGGATCCCAAAACCACCTAGGGCGCCAACCGAAGCCACGCGATACATTTTACTTGCCTTCCAAACCAGGAGGGATAAAACAGCGGTCCAAGCCGCCCTGAGGGGAAAGACACCGTACCAATTTGATGGGATGGCGGTGAGCTTCTTTGCCGACCTCTCGAGAGACACCCTAGCCTGGCGGCGTTCCCTCCAGCCACTTACTACGCTTCTCCGCCAACGAGACATTAAATATAGATGGCAGATGACCCACACTCTCACCGTACAACTGGGGCCGGACTCCCATCAAATCAGGGAACTGGCCGACGCAGCCCCGCTCCTGCAAGCGCTAGGTCTACCACCAGACTCCCTCACTCAGGCGGGCCTTGAGAGGGCAACTCCCCAACAACTCTCGTGGGACCCGGAGAGATCCGTCCCGTTCGTGCCAACAGGAGGCACGCCCGACCCATACGTGGCACTCACCACCTGAATGCATACACGGCCCAGCACAGAAATGAACTGCCGACCTGATAAGCTGCTTGCCTAAGCGAACACACCTTCCGATTAGGGACTTTGAACCGAGAGACTCTGGTTTCAAGGACTCTGACAGGTGCCCCGAAAGGGTCTCAACCCAAACACCAAACCCCCGCCACCTCAGCATACATATTCCAGCCGACATACACATCCAGCCATGGCCTCCATCCCCCCCCAAACACAAGGACACACAACACCTTCCGCACACAACACACTAAGCTACACACCAACTCTCTTTTAACCAGCAAAGAATATATAACACTAACAGCACAGATCAGACATGCCATATTGATTCCATAACAGGGTGCGCCCTGACGTAAGGACGGAACTGACTGGGCCTGATAGACCATGCACTGCCCCAACATGACGACCCACCACAGGGTAACCACGGGGTAACGTGAGCCTACGAGCAACGCAACAGCAACCACAGCGGCCCTGAAACCCCAGGGGTCCCTGGCCCCACATAACTAAGTCGCTACTATCAGGGAAAAACCTTACTCCCCCGCCCTACCCTCCGAAGACACACAACACCGCTTCACCACTAGATAACCTACTTCACCTGCACTACACATTACCCAACGACAGCGGTTTTGGAAAACTCTTCTCTCCCACACAGTATGATAGCTCAGCTCAGGTCCCACTAATAGTAAGTTTAATTATCCAAGCTTGTTACACTATGTGCTGGGCTCTTTTAGCCGGTTCTTTTCCTGTTTTAAAACAAAATATACAAGTTATCTAGTGTTATACATGATCCGTTAAAATGTGCTCCTTGTCCAACATATTATCTGCTACATTAGAAAATGTGCAAGTTACCTACAATGCACGCTCAACCAAGCAGTGCAGGCACTGCCAGCCTGCTAAACAACGTTGTTAGCTTTGATATCTATCCTATGTTAACCCATGTTTTACTGTTCCATCTAACCATGTACCACGTCTCCTTGCTACTGTTGTACTGTACAACTACTCGACAAGTTATACCAACACATATAAAATGTGCAACCTCCTCTAATGCCTAACAAATGTAAAACTATGTTTTGAATAACTGCTTACCCTCGCTGTTGTGGCATCGTAAGCCTGATGTGACGTACCTTGCACAAATAAAATAAAGAATTAAAAAAAAAAAAAAAAACTAACCTGTACATTATTTTTTATTTTTAAAGAGTGCATACCAATATGTTTATAGACCTTTCCAGTTGAGCCCCTTAGCTCAGCAGTGTACCTAAGAGCTAACTACTAAAACTAAAAATAAACTGCACTGATCATACTACTTTTAACGCACAAGCCCAGATGGTAAAAGTCAAACTAGTCGAAAAAAAAAGAAATATATAAACACTGCCACTTGACACTTTAATTGAATACATAGGTGACCTTGATAGAAACTCCCTTTTAGAATATAAACCAAAATTAAAACAAGATATACCACTCCCCTTCGTTTTTAATTACAAAAACAAAAGCCACCAAATGAAAAAATTAAATAAACATTTGAACACTTGGATATACTCAAAGAAGATTGTATACTAAAAAAATTCTTACCACCCAAACCCCCTTCAGTCACTCACATAAAACTGTCTTTAGGGGAGTTCCTAATCTTAGATCTTTTTTAACCACAAATTATACAAGGAAATCTATTAAACAAAAAAAAAACTTTTGATAAATTAACTTTTTTTTTTTTCTTAAATGTAAAACAAGTCCAGATTGCAAATACACTGAAAACTTTTATTACTTTTAATACTAAAAATGTGATTTACGTGTTGGAATGCCCTTGTGGCCTCCAATACGTGGGCATGACCATTAGGAACCTCAAAAACAGGATAGCAGAACACTGTAGGAATAGTTTAAAACGGTTTTATTAACAATCCAGTGTCTGTTTTTTTTTTAATTATGTGTTAAAAAGTGCTTAAATTCCTGGAACTCTACACTATAGAGGTCTGCACTTTACCATGGCGAGGTGGCAATATAACTAAAATCCTTGGACAATGTGAAATGAATCTTTTGTGGTTTATATTTGATCAAATATTCCTTTTTATTTATTATCTTTTATATTTTGTAGTTTATATGTCATTGTATTAGATTATATATGGTCACCATCTGTACTCAGTTCTACTCATATCTATGTCATTGTACCCCTTTTTTATTATCCTATATCTTGCTGATAACTCACTCTGTCTGGTACATTCCCTTCTATATTTCTTATTATGCCCTTTTTCCATCTATGTTTGCCTTTTTAACCCACATTTTCATATATTTCCCTATATAGATGTATATTTTCAAATATTTCCATTTATGTATATTCCCTCAGTTCATTTTTATGTATATCCCCATGTATTACTACTATTCTATTATACGAGTTATTTTCTGCATTTACAACTTTTAGCCACTAGATGGCATAGCTCTATATGTAGCTTCAATTACCACATATTAGCCATCCGCCATATTTTTGGAGCCTCAAACTATGCACAGGCGTCATTTTCTTGTAGCCCGATTCTATATTCAGAGGCTAAGCTCTTTATGTGGCCCTCTCCTATCCAGGTGGCTCCCCCTGTACCCTTCTGACTAGTGAGCTCTGTGTTAGGTGCCGCTGAAATTGCCAATGCGGCTGGGACGGTCACATGACGCAGCCCTTGACGCCATCTTGGATTTGTCACGGCACACTTTTTTTTACACCTTATAAAGTTATCTTAGAGCGGTGTGGCATAAATGCCTCTGCCATGTGTTCCTGGAGGGGCCTGCTGCTAGCCTCCTGCCCAAAGACTATGGACCCTGCAAAAACCCTGTTAAAAGAAAGACTTTATTTGTGCCTTTACCCTATACGGTTTGGGAACCGAACAGAAGCACGAACCATGTGTGCTTGTTAAGCCCTACTGACACCTGGTAACTATCCTCACCTCAGTGTTCTAATTGTTCGTCTGGGTGTCCGCAATTCCTATGAACGACCACGAGGTGGCGGCTATCTTGTTCGCATGAACACAGGGAGCCGCTTTTGGTCGTCAAGTGCATGGAACTAAAATTGATCACTGAACCCTGCTGGACTTCCATCATCGCCTGCGTTCGGTTCTGTAGATCCTAGAAGAACACTGTTCGGTGGAATCGTTCGTCTGGATGAGGGGAACAAGCTCCACGGGTGAAATTTAGACCATGTTCGGTAATTCTTTCATTTTTATGTTACCGAAGTTGACCGTTACCACTTTTCTTATCGGTCAAAAAAGTGACTTCAATGGAAAAACTAAGCCCCTGAACCAATCTGGGTGATTTTTGCATATGTTGACTTTTGTGTGGTTTGTATGTATTTTGTGGGTACTTTTGGGGTGTTTGTAAATTGCGTGTTTTCTGTACCTGGAAATAATTGAGTTAGTACAGCTCCTTACTCAATTATCTCACAGGCAACGGGAGGGACACCAAAAAACAAATATATTCAGAAAAAAAAAAAGTGGTGTAAAAGACACTTATCTCAGTAGATAGTGTTAACAACTTACTCGAGGGACATCCCAGCAATTATCCCTTTAAATACCAAGTGGAAGCAAACAAAAAGGAGGATACAGTGCTGATGGTGTCCGGTGCAGAGCTTATAGTACTCTGGGATTATTAGGAAGTGTAATTTGGCGGAGGTACTGAGTCGGGGTGCAAGGGAGTCCACCACAAGCGGAATAAACGCTCGTTTTTTTTTTATATATTTAACCCATACCTACTTACTATTACCTCTAGCTTTTAGATCAATAAGTATTTTTATTATTTTTTTTTTTTTTTAATTATGTTAGTTTGGTCATGTGACTGATGTCACAAAACCGTTATTTTTTTTTTAAATTTTACCACCCTACTTAATCAGCTATGGTCCCAAGCATCCTGTGATATACTTTTGAGAAAGTCTATGTTTAGGTGAAATGCAATAAGTGTTCTTAACCCCTTCAGGACGGGTGACGGACAAGGTCCGTCATCCTGGGGATACCCTTAACGACGGGTGACGGACCTTGCCCGTCACGCGGTAAAATTAACTCCAGATCGCCGCAATCGCGGGTTTAATGGCGCTCCGGTCTGCCTCTGTATTAGAGGCAGACCGGGAGCACCGGATCGCGCTCTCCCAGCACATGTGCTGTGTATACTCACTTTCCGCCTCCCTGCACTTCCGGGTTCACTGTGAAGTGCAGGGAGACGGATCAGTGCTGATCCTGCCCCCTGTGTAAAAAAAATAAAAATAAAAAAAAAATCAGTTTTAGTAAAATCCCACCCCCCTTTAACCATTTTAATAAAAAAAATTAACCCCTTCCCTGCCAATTGATCACTGACTACAGTGATCAATTGGCAGGGATTCAATTTTGCTGTCATCTGATTTTTATTTATTTTTTTTAAACCCTGAGGGTTAATTTTATTTTTTTCAACCCTCAGGGGTTAAATTTATTTTATTAATTAATTTAAATATTTTAAAATTATATATTTAGCTAACTGGGGTGTGTGGAAGTTAGTGGGTAATTTGGGGATTTGGAGTTAGGCTAACTAGGAGTTAACGTTAAAAAAAGTTTTAAAATAAGCTTTAAAAAGTTAAAAACTACTTTTAAAAAAAAGTTTTAATAACGTTTAAGTAAAAAATAAAAAGACACCGACCTTTACCCAGTCCAAATAAAAATTAACCCCTTCCCTGCCAGTCGATCACTGCCTACAGTGATCAAAATACAGATCACAGTATTATACTGTCATCTAATTTGTTTTAACCCCTGAGGATTAACTTATTTATTTAATAACTCTCAGGGGTTCAATTTATTTAATTTAAATATTTTATAAATTATATATTTTGCTAGCTGGGGTGGGTGGGAGTTATGGGAAAAAGGGTAATTTACGGTTAGTGCTGCTTACTGCTAGTTAGGGGTTAACGGTAAAAAAAAGCTTAGAAAAATGTTAAATCTGAAAAAAAAAGTTTTAAGAAAGTTTAAAAAAAATAAGCAAAACAAGTTTAAAAATTAGTTTTAAAAAGTTAAAAAAAGTAAAAAAAAAATGCATAAAAAAAAATACTCGTTACCACTACGCCTGGAACAAACTAGAGAAAAAATGATCCCTAGCTAAGATTCAAAATATGCCTTTTGAATTACCCCAGGGTGTATCCTTTAATAAATAGTATGTGTTTGGGGGGAAGTTTCAATAACCAACCATCTAAACTACTCCAAAATGGAACATGGACACAGCATAAAACTTCAAAGTTAGAAAAAAACTGAATGGCTGCGTCTCAAATGTGCCCCTTCAACATCCACTTATACCTGGCAAAGGTACATACGGGGGTATTGCTGTACTCAGCCGACATAGCTGAGCAACATACAAAGTATTTTACAGTCGTAGCACACATAAGGTTTGCAAAATATACTGTGCAAACTCACTTTGTGTGTCAAAATGGCAGAAAAAAATGCTTATTTCCACTACACTTGGTACAAGCTAGCGGAAAAATGATCCCACGCTAAGGTTCAAAATATGCCTTTTGAAATACCCTGGGATGTGTTCTTTAAGAAATGGTATGCCTTTATGGTGCAGTTGTAATATGTAGCCTGCTCAAGTGCTCCAAAGTGGGACACGGACGCATCAAAACCCTCCATGAAAATTCACACTTAAAAACCTGAACTTGTTACGTCTCTTTTACAGCACTGTAACTTCACAAAATATTGCCAAAGACATACAATGGGGGTGTCATTTTACTCAGAAGACTTAGCTGAGCATAATTTGGGGGGTTTGAACTTAGTGGCACATATGAAATATACAAAATGCCCAGCAAAAATGTAATCCGTATGTAAAAAATGCCCCAAACAATTTTTTCGAATATACTTTGGCATATATTGGTGAAAAAATGGGGGCATGTTAAGGCACAATATGCACCATATGAGATACCCTGGAGTGTCTACTTTTAACAGTGAAACTGTTATAATACCCCAAATGGAAGCATAGGCTCATTAAATCCGTCTCTCAAAATTCTACTGTGAATACTGAAAAGGACAGGTCTCCTATATGGCACTGTAGCTTCATGAAATAGCGCCAAAGACATACAAAGGGGGTGTCATTTTACTCAGCAGGTGTAACTGAACACAAAATAAAACTTTGTACAGGAATAGCACACACCAACTTTACAAAATACACATGAGAAGTTCTTTGTTATAAGTTTGTGTGCCAAAAACTAAATAAAACACAATTTTACTCCAATATTTAGCAGAGGTTGGCGGTGAAAGGACTACGTATAAAGTGTCAGTGTGAAATAGCATGTGATGTCTACTTTATATAAATATATACTTTTGTGTGGCAATTTTGTTTTCTTTTATGGCTATTAAGCTTACAAGACAAACATAACAAATTCTAAAATTGCTCCACATTAAAAGTTTATTTTACTCCTTGTGCTTTGTGACCTGTAACTACCAAACAAAACTGAAAATCCCAGACACATTATATATTCTGTAAATCAGAACAACTAAATTAATTTTATTTTTAATTACTTTCTTTAACCTGTACTAATTATGCACACATAATTATTGCAAAAATTGTAAAAAAAACAATTTGGTTTTTTATGCGGTTTTTCAGTATTTTTTTTATATTATATATATATATATATATATATATATATATATATATATATATATATATATATATATATATATATATATATACACACACACATAAATGTTACATCAAATTAAAGCCCTTTTTGTCCTTTAAAAAACATGTCGGTGCAATAAACGAGAGAGATGCAAATTGCAGTTGAACGCATACAGCAAGAAAATTCAAAAATTGCTTGTGTCATTAAGCGTAAGACAAGCTTCTGAAGCTGTGTCCTTAAGGGGTTACTAGATTGTTTTTTGTTTTTTTTATTGTTTAACATTAAAGTACTTTTTTATTGGACCTACTTCTGCTGCTGCTGGAACTTTGGGCTACATCCTTGGTAGGTATAATACCTAAGCCAATTGGATTAAAGGGACACTCCAGGCACCCAGACCACTTCTGCCCATTGGAGTGGTCTGGGTGCCAACTCCCACTACTCTTAACCCTGCAAGTGTAATTATTGCAGTTTTTTATAAACTGCAATAATTACCTTGCAGGGTTAACTCCGCCTGTAGTGGCTGTCTACTAGACAGCCACTAGAGGGAACTTCCTGATTTATAGCTACAGCATCGCTGGACGTCCAGCGTCGCTCAATTCCCCATAGGAAAGCATTGAAAATCTTTTTCAATGCTTTCCTATGGGGAGCGCTAATGCGGGTCTCCCCGGCCGGTGGGCGGGATCAGTCTCGCCCACCGGCCGACTGAGTCAGTAGGAGGAGCAAGCAGCGACGAGGGACATCGTCGCTGCCTCAGGCAAGTAACTGAAGGGGTTTTAACCCCTTCAGCAAATGGGGATTGAGCGGTGGGAGGGAGAGGGAACCCTGCAGTGCCAGGAAAACGGATTGTAAAGTAAACCGTACTTTGCTCTTAAGCATGTGAGTAGGTTTTTTTATTATCTGCTTATTGTGCTTTATACTCCATATTTATGGTACACTATTGTGGTTTTATTTGTTCTTTTCCACATATATATCCATGGAGAAAGATTAACTACACCCATATCCTTGAGTGGGGATCATACCACTTCATACGCTAATTTGGAGCCATACTTACCGCTCCATTACATATGAGTGCCTACCCCGCTCAGTTTTTGTTTTTTTTAACCCCTTAAGGACGAGTGACGGACAAGGTCCGTCACTCAGGGGAATGCGTTAATGACGAGTGACTGACATCGTCCGTCACGCGTTAAAATTAACGCCGCGATTGCGCAAAGCCGGCGATCGCGGGGTTAATGCTGTTGCTGGGTCCCTCCGAGTCAGGGGCAGACCAGCAAATCCGGATATCCCAGCACATGTGATCACTGTGACAGCCAGTCACAGGGGTCACAATGCTGCTGGGATATCTGATCCGCCTCCCTCCACCTCGAGTGGGTTTGTGAAGTGGAGAGAGACGAATCGGTGCAACATTGTGTCCCAGAAGAATAGTCAAAGGTTTTAAGAAGTTCCCAATCCCTTTCCCCTGTATAACAAAAAAAATTAATCCTATCACTGCTAGCAGTGATCAATATACAGGTCACAGTACTTTACTGTGATTTTTTTTTTTTTTTTACTTTCAAGGGTTAAGTTTTTGGGTTTTTTTTTTAACCCTAAGGGGTTAAATTGTATTATTTGATTTTATTAGTGTATGATTTAGTTACTTGGGTGGGTGGAATTTAGTGGGAATTAGGGAATAATAATAAAAAAAATAAAAAAAATAAAAAAATTTTATTTAGTTAAAGTTTTGTTAGCTTTGTTAACTGGATTTAACAATGTTCAGGAAGTATAGTGCAGAGGAGGCTTATGCGCTGTTAGCGGCCGACTCAGAGGCGACAGACACTGCCACAGAGAGTGATGCAGGGGACGCAGGGGACTATGTGCCAGATACTGCAGGACCATCAGGGGAAATCGCCGATTCCCCTAATGCTGAACATGGCGCAGATGACTGGGTACCCCCTAATAATTTTTCCCCAGACATCCCAGTGTTTACAGCCAATCCTGGCATACAGGCTGACCTGTCTGGCTATAGTGCGCTGGATGTTATGCAGCTGTTCTTGGGGGATGAGATTTTTGGGGAGATAGTCACCCAGACTAATCTCTATGCGGAGCAATATCTGGCACGCAATCTTATTTCCAGGAAAGAGAGATGGAACCCAACAAGTGTGCCAGAATTTAAACAATTCTGGGCACTGACCATGTTAATGGGGCTAATTAAAAAGCCCGCAATTAGGATGTATTGGTCCAAACATCCTATTTGCAATACCCCCATTTTTGCAGAGACAATGCCGAGCGAAAGATATGAAGACATACTGCGGTTTATGCACTTTAGTGATAATAGCAAGTGCCCCCCAAAAGGTGATCCGCAGTATGATCTTCTATATAAAATCCGCCCTTTAATTGCCCACTTTAACCATAAATTTGCCACTATATATACCCCCAATAAAAACATTTCCATTGATGAGTCCCTGATGAAGTTCAAGGGAAGACTGGATTTAAACAATATATCCCATCCAAAAGATCCCGATATGGGATCAAATTGTATAAGCTGTGTGAAAGTGGCAGTGGCTACGTATACACCTTCTGTGTATACGAAGGAAGGGATAGCCACCTTGATCCCCCAGGTTGCCCAGATATAGTAGGGACAAGTGGGAAAATTGTCTGGGACTTAATAATGCCCTTACTTAACTACGGTTATCACTTTATATAACTTTTATAACAGCATCCCACTCTTACAAATGTTATACTGCTTCGAGACCGTGGCCTGTGGCACTATTCGAAAGACTCGCACAGGTTTCCCAAAGGCTCTGGCAAACAAAAAAATGAAAAGGGGGGGAAACAGCAGCTCTCTGCCAGAATGAACTGCTGGCACTCAAATACAGGGACAAAAAGGATGTTTTCATCTTAACCACCATTCATGGTGAAAACACTCAGAGGGTCGCAGTTCGTGGCAGAGAGGAATGCAAACGAGTGCCAGTCTGCATACGGCAATATAATCGGCATATGGGGGGCGTTGACCTGTCCGATCAACTGATGCAGCCGTATTTGATCATGCGTAAGACCAGGGTATGGTATAAAAAAGTGGGCATATACCTGATGCAGATGGCATAAACACAATGCATTTGTCATTTTCAAAAAGGCAAATGCTGGGCTGAATATATCCTTTCTTTCGTTCCAGTTTAAACTCATTACTGGGCTACTTGAGTGCCACACAAGGAGACCATCAGTGGAGCCTAGCAGAAGAATGGAGGCAGGTCACTTCTGCTTTAAGATTCCACCAACCCCTAAAAAACAAAAACCCCAGAAAAGGTGCAGGGTGTGTTACAAGAGGGGCGTAAGAGTTGAGACCAGCTATTACTGCCCCGATTGCCCCTCTCAGCCCGGCCTATGCATTGGCCACTGTTTTAAATTTTTTCACACCCAAGCCGAATAAGTAGACCAGTTTTGGGTTGTGATTTTTTTTTTAGTTTTCTGTCTGATTGGTAACTGAATCTTGGCTTTGTCTCCCGCTTATCCTGTCTTCTCTGATCCTTGACCTCGGCTTGTCCTATCGTTGTTCCGTTTCTCTTTACTCCTTTCACCTCGGCTTGTACCTTGACAATTCTCTGCTTGTATAGCCCGGCCATTCTGAGGACCGGTATTACAAGTTTCACTCTGTGGTCTGTCTGTGTTTTGGTTTCGGAATCCATGACAGCTTTGCCCGGGATGCAGTTTACCCCAACTATTCCCCCTTTTCACAGCAAATAGTATGCACTTGTTCATAATTTGAATTGATGAGCTGTCTATACTTAAAAATATATGTGGCCTTTGAGAGGCAATTTACAATCCTGAGCTGCTACAATGAGACTTGGGCCTAGCATCCACTTTTGAAAAATATGGAAGTGGTGTTTCTCCAATGTGCCCCTTCAACATCCACATAACCCTTAAAAAGGTACACATGGGGTTATTGTATCACTAAGATGACATAGCTGAGCAACATGGTAGGTGTTATACTGCCGTAGCACACATAAGGATAGCAAAATATACAGTAACATCTCCAAGTGTGTGTCAAAAAGGCAGAAACAATGCTAATTGCAACTAGACTTGGTACAAACTAACAAAAAAATTATCCTACACTAAGGTTTAGAATATACATTTTGAAATACCCTGGGGTATCTACTTTAAGAAATGGTAGGCCTTTGTGGGATAGTTTGAATTTAAAACCTCATAAGATGCTGGGAAATTGCACATAGGCCCAGCAGCAAAATTCAAAGTTCGGTTAAAAACTGATATGACTTGGTCTCCAATGTGCCCCTTCAACATCCACATAACTCTGAAAAAGGTACACATGGGGTTATTGTATCACTAAGATGACATAGCTGAGCAACATGGTAGGTGTTATACTGCCGTAGCACACATAAGGATAGCAAAATATACAGTAACATCTCCAAGTGTGTGTCAAAAAGGCAGAAAAAATGCTAATTGCAACTAGACTTGGTACAAACTAACAAAAAAATTATCCTACACTAAGGTTTAGAATATACCTTTTGAAATACCCTGGGGTATCTACTTTAAGAAATTGTAGGCCTTTGTGGGATAGTTTGAATTTAAAACCTGCTAAGATGCTTTGAAATTGCACATAGGCCCAGCAGCAAAATTAAAAGTTCGGTTAAAAACTGAAATGGCTTGGTCTCCTATATGGCACTTTAGCTTCCCGAAATAGTGCCAAAGACATACAATGGGGGTGTCCTTTTACTCAGAAGACTTAGATGAACATAATTTGGGGGGCTTGAACTTAGTGGCACATGTTAAAAATGCAAAATGCCCAGCAAAAATGCAATCCATATGTAAAAAACGCACAAAATTCTTTTTTACCACATACTTTGGCATTTATTGGTGAAAAAATGGGGGCATGTTAAGGCACAATATGCACCTTATGAGATACCCTGAAGTGTCTACTTTTACAAATGGTAGGCCTTTGTGGGGGTTTTTGAAAAGTCAAACTGTTATAATACCCTAAACGGAAGCATAGGCTCATTAAATCCGTCTCTCAAAATTCTGTGAGTACTGTAAAGGACAGGTCTCCTATATGGAACTGTAGCTTCACGAAATAGTGCCAAAGACATACAATGGGGGTGTCATTTTACTCAGCAGATTTAACTGAACACAAAATAAAACTTTGTACAGATATAGCACACACCAACTTTACAAAATACACACAAGAAGTTCTTTGTTATAAGTTTGTGTGCCAAAAACTAAATAAAACACAATTTTACTCCAATATTTAGCAGAGGTTTGCGGTGAAATGGCTACGTAGAAAGTGTCAAAACAACCCTAGGTAAATAGCCTGTGATGTCTACTTTCTATAAATATATACTTTTGTGTGACAATTTTGTTTTCTTTTATGGCTATTAAGCTTACAAGACAAACATACCAAATTCTAAAATCGCTCCACATTAAAAGTTTATTTTACTCCTTGTGCTTTGTGACCTGTAACTACCAAAAAAAACTGAAAATCCCAGACACATTATATATTCTGTAAATCAGGACAAGTAAATGAATTTATTTTTAATTACTTTCCTTAACCTGCACTAATTATGAACACATTATTATTGCAAAAACTGTAAAAAAAAAAAAAAAAAAAATATTTTTTTTTGCATATTTATGTATTTTTTTTATAATAAATAACCATTTATATATATATATATATATATATATATATATATATATATATATATATATATGTGTGTGTTACATCAAATTAAAGCCCTTTCTGTCCTTTAAAAAACTATATATAATGTGTGTCGGTGCAATAAATTAGTAAAATGCAAATTGCAGTTGAACGCAAACAGCAAAAAATGCAAAAAATGCCGTCATAAAGTGAAAGACAAGCTTCCGAAGCTCTGTCCTTAAGGGGTTAAGGATACCTCCTACAATCACCAACATACGAAGAATTAGCACTGCACTTTATCCTTGGGTGGGGATCATTCCGCCCAGGCGCAAACATTGGAGCTGTATTTTTTTCATACTTATACTAATTATATTTTTACATACTACACTATTAGTTTCTTCTGTTTTTTTCCTTTCTTTTGTCGTTTCATACTCCCTGGCGCTGCACCTACCTCCTGTTTTACCTCCTCTGCTACTCCTTTTGTTACATAAAAAATATATCTATAGCATATCAATATATTCACCATGAAAAATTGTTCACTACTAAAAAGATAACATTTAATAACAATCGGTGTATGTGAATACCGCATGCATAATTTTCATATTTTGTGGTAACATGCACGCACTAGTTCATGAATTTTATGTGACTCTTGTTGGACTCTGCGGATCCTCCACTAAATTAGAAAATGTCAAGTGAATGTATTTTGAGACATTCAGATTCAATATTTTAAGCTTGGGACAACTATATTATTGTGGACCTCGTTTCAAGCTTAAATTGTGAAGCATGTATCTCATTACTACAGATCAATCTATACCCAAGGCCATCCATTTTATTTTGCAAAAATTAAGGAATGACCCCACCCCCAAATTAACAATATTGAGATCTCAAAGTCTCATGGTCAATTCAGTCAACTTACCTTGCAAATGGAATGTATGAAAGGCTATACCTAGAAAAATAAAAAGTGGATTAAAAATATTTTAAATATGTTACAGACATAAAACAGAATTCAAAATACTTTATCCCTATATGGATAACAGACAATTGTCTTAAAGGGACACTAGTCATAAGAACCACTACAGCTTAACATAGTGCTTTTAGTGTCTATAGCCTGCCCCTGCAGGCTTTTCAATTTAAACGCTGTCTTTTCAGAGAAAAAGGTTTAGATTGCTGTCTAGTATCTCAATGCTGCACTGCGTAAAGACACTGAACGTTGCCCATTTAAATGCATTAAATTCAATGTATCTCTATGAAAAGATGTTGATTGGCGCAGCGTTTTGTTTGAGTAAAATCACCATCTCACTGCGATCCTGGGGGACCTAAACAGCCAATACAGGACTACAGTGTTATGAATACATGTTTGTATTCCTTACACTATAGTTTTCTTATAACTAAAAGGTTGACCACTACAAAAAAAAAGCTAATTTTGCAATAGAAATATAAAAAAATTGAAGTAGAATTTGTTATTATATAAAAGAAAAATACAGCAAATTTTTGTTTTTTTTCTACAAAAAATAAACAAAATATACATTTTATTATTAACAAGGTCAGCAAAGCATACTGGTGGAGTTTAACCCTTTAAGGACCAAACTTCTGGAATAAAAGGGAATCATGACATGTCACACATGTCATGTGTCCTTAAGTGATTAAAGCGCCTCTGTCACTTTTGTTTTGTTTTTTTATAATTTGCAAAGACTGAAGGACATGTTTGTTTGGCAAATTTAACTTTTTTGAATCTACATGGGCCGCCATTTTGGGTCAGATTCTACTATTATCTGACCAACTGCTGCTCAAACTATCTTTCATGTTGCTGCAGTTTCATATAGAACAATCACATGCAGCAGGCAAGTTAGCTTGAACAGCAGTTGATTAGATAACAGAATCTGACAAAAACACGCTGCTTAGCTAAAAAGAGTGAGATTTTCTCAAATGATCGCAAAGCCTTGTAATTAAATTTTATAAATATATTCATATGGGCATATGTTTTTAGGCATCTTAGGGCATCATTCTGAACATGAAATTGCGGTTAACTGAAAATGTGCAGAATAATAAACTGCTTACCAGGTCATTGCAATGAACTGTAAAATACAAAAGAGAACTGCCAGGGGTTTCTTTTGCCACTGTTTAAAAACCAAAACAAAACATTTATTATTAAGCAAATGGTGAAAAGACATAATTAACACTGTAATCTTACTCAGAGGAAAACTCCAACGCAAAAATTTAAATATCACTATTAAATGAATATACCACCTAGCATGCATACACTTATTTCTGCAATGTCCTTTACATTGGGGGCATATCTAAAAGCAGTTTACAAAGCTGCAGATCTCTTGTTGCAGACATTGCAAGTCATCCCCTTTTGTAAAGCTGCTCACTGAAAAGAGGAGAAGGCAGGCAAGCTAGTTAGTCGCTTACATTAGATCTGTGGCACTAAGGGAAATGGAAGATAACATCCCTAGCTATCTGATTGACAAAATATATCAAAATATAAGAGTGCTGATTTCTATTGAAAACTAGGCTTTTACAGACGTCAAGAATGTGACAACTCCAGACAGGCTGAAGTGCTTTGTGTGTGTGTAGTGTTCTTTTTAGGAGTGTGTCAGATATTTAATATTCCTTTTGTCTTACCATTCCTTATGACCCTGCATCTTAATACTTATACTCCCCTCTCCCCAGTACCTTTATTTACATTTATTAGCTTGTGTTCATGCGCCAGAATCTCTATAACTGCCATTTTGTTTCCCCTGGACATGATGCCTGCTGTTTATCTATGAGATTGTGGTTAAATTTGATTGGCAACTGAAACAGACTGCTAAACATAAGGAAAAGCTGTCCCTTATATTTCATTATGGGATTATATGAAAGCTTGATTCAAAAAGATAGGTACTGTATATAGAAGCAGATTAGATGCAATTTATTTTGGTGTCAGAGTTGCTTTAAGAAATAATGATATAGAAACATAGAATGAACACCTTTATATATATTCAACTGAATTATGCCTAGAACAGGGGTAGGCAACCTTTGACACTCCAGATGTTGTTGATTACATCTCCCATAATGCTTTTACACCGGTAAAGGATCATGGGAGGTGCAGTTTAAAACATCTGGAGTGCCAAAGGTTGCCTATGCCTGTCCTATAATGTTCTTACAGCCAGTATGCTGGCAAAGCACCAATGAACAATTTTTTTTAAAATGTGAAAAAACAAAAAGCAAAACTGCATAATTAAGTGAGGCGTATTTTAAAATGATAACTCTGGGTCAGATCATTAATGGGACATTCTAAGCCCAATAACTGCTACATCACATTGTACAGGATATGGGTCAAGGGACCTCTGGGTGAATTCCCAGCCCTTTTCGGTCACATTTTTTATCATCCCATTATCATCATATCACTCTTATGATGCTATGAAGACCTTTACCTATACATCTGGTTACATCCCACAAGATCTAATGTAATGACTTTAAAAAAAAAAAAATAGATACCTAGGTCTCCAAATGTGAAACCGTATTTATATTGAACACACATACTATTTACAACAATATTCAAACTAGTTTATAATCCAAAACCATTTTCTTAATCTATAAATTTAATAGAAGTACATTTAAATATCTATATGTCTACAGCAGTACCCCACCTAAAGTTTCCCTTAAATTAAATTGTTACTTCCATGTGACGAGTACAACTGGTACCTATTTATAAAATAGTAGAATGTCATCAGTGGGATTATCAGACATGTTATATAACTTGGATACATTTATAATATATGAATATTTATTAAACTTACCCAAAACACAGCACACAAAGTACAAATTAGACAGATCTGTGAATAGAAAGTAAAAAAAAAAAAAAAAAAAGGGAAAAGAAAAAAACATTTGAATAAAAAACGGTTAATAAAATAATTTCCATTTAATATGGCATTAACTCATTCACGCAATTTGGGCATGCTCTGGCGTCCTACAGTAGGAGGGCTGAAACACCATTAGGCAGCATAGCATGCCCCAACGTATTAGTCCTTCCTCCGGCCCGCCTCCCTTCCCAGCGCTTTGATCACTCTCTCGGGGTCAGCCTTAATCCTTCCAGTATCGTCACAGCATTAGCCCTGTGATCAGATTGATTAGTACTATTTAAAAAACAAACACACACACACAATATATATATATATATATATATATATATATATATATATATATATATATATAGTTTTTTTTTTACTCTGTCAGCTGCAGTAATTACATTTTTAAACCCCTTTCCTGCTGCCTGATCAGTGTACTGTATCTGTGCTCTCTGATCTTTATTTTCGTTAAGACTAGAAAAAATAAATAAATAATAAAATGCCAACAATCAGTAATTTTATTAAAATTTTTGGGCTGGGTAATGGGTTTTCTGTTGATGAGAGCAGGGATTGGTGGTGGGAGCATGTATTAGGCAGATATGCAAATTAATCCTCCTAAAATGACACGCTATCACTATAGGTCTTAGCTCTTTTTTTTTTTTTAGCTAAGTATGTCAGCTGATTGCTGCTTAGGAATTTCTGGCTCTCCAGTGCTGAAAGTGGAAACGGGGAGCAAGACGTAGTGGTTATGGTGATTGAAGTGTTCCTTTACGGTTAATAATCTTTAATACTTGGTTTTAAATAAATAACCCTTTCCTATTATCTTAACTTGCACTCACCCTATTACCACCCCTTCAACTTCAGGTTTACCTCAATTAACCTTTTTTGCACCTCACCCTTTCTTAACTAGTCACTTGTAGGAAGTTTACATTTCTTGCAAAATTCCCCAAGGTAACATTTCACTCGAATGGTGGTGCATTGGAGGAGAGGGAGATCTACCTTATGGCAAACCCGTATGACAAGACCCGCGTAACTGGTGCACCAGACAAAATGGAGGTCTATTAAAGATACCACAATTTCTTCCATAGAGTAAATTGCAATGCTACAAGGAGATGGTATAAGAAAACTATTGTGCATCATGCAAAGAGATGTATATATGAAAAGATGACTCTCGCAACAGCCATAACAAGAAAAAGAAAATAAAAAAAACCTTTACATACTAACCAGCATAACAAGTGTAGCAATCAGTCTTGTTGGTTCAAACATCTTTTTTAGTTGTTTCATGGGTCCCATAAGAAAACATGTGCTAAAAAAAGAAAGAAATAGAAAATATCACATAGCAAACAATCCTAACATTTAGTACTTTAGTTATTTAAATGAATAAAATCCAAAAAAATAAGCAAATATATTTCACTACATAAATCAGTACTTGGCGATGAAGAATGAATAATAAAATAATAAAGGCTATATTTTACAACATATGCTATATATTACGTTTTGTTGTCCAGAGTAATTTTGTGGAGATAATTTATAAAATAAGATGTCGATAAGAAACAGCTACACAATATAGGAAATATGTGATTAAATGCTGTAGGTAAAAGCCTCTAACAGTTTTTTTTTTTAATGCGGTTTTGTGAGTTAATAATTTTACAAGTTTTCACTGCAGCCTGATCCTTCACTGGCAATATCATTCTCCCTCACTGCAAGGTAAGAGATGTCAAGGAAAACAGGCTTAGGGTCGTGACATCATTAGTCGTCCGTGGCCAGCATTTTATGGGTGGTGACAACAGATACCAAACATGCACAGATTTTACATTAGTCTACATGAGCTCTTGTTCAGGGATCATAAATGCAGGGCCCTACAAATCCCCGGCGCTGGGTCTCCATGGCGACTAGAAATTTCACCCTGGCGTCTGGGATTTGTCAGCCATTAAGCTAAAGGGAGCATTGTAGCCGGCCGTTCCCATGCTCCCCAGGGCAAGCTGCCCGCCCTGGGAAGCATCGAGGTGGTCGGCTAAAGGCAAGATGTGAGGGAGCAGTGATCCTTCCTGCAGCTCCTCTCTGCTCCCTCGCACTGTATAGTGATGCTGGGAACCTGAATAGGTTGTCAATCCAGCCCCGGCATCACTACAGGAAGCAGTGAGGAGCTGCAGGTAGATTACTGCTCCCTAGCACGCAGGAAAAGAGAGCAGCCCCACTGGACCCCAGGGAAAGTTCCACTCAGCTCTCTAAAAGGTAGGGAGGCTGGGTGGATTTAAAAAAAAAAAAAAAAAAATTGTGAGTGTGAGAGAAAATGTGTGTGTGTATATATATATATATTTTTAGTCGGGGACAAAAGCCGTATACATGATAAGTTAGATATATGAGCAAGTCGGTTGTGGTGTGCCGAAACCGACGTATCGGGTAGGCCTGTAATAAAAGAGGGCAAAAAGTTGAATAAGATACCTTATTACACATCGTTACGTTGCAAGATTCATAACGGCTTTACCTACTCAACTCTAGCTCTGGTTGTGGTATGTATCTAGTATTATACTGTGGATTTCCAGCGTCCTAATGTTTATGGTGTGAGCAGGGACATTTTTCTGGAAGCAGCTGATGCTGCCCTGATTCTGGAGGAATGTCCCGAAAAGGCATTGGGGTTGAGTCCCCGCCTAGTTAAGAGGGTTCTGAGGTACATTATGAATTTAGCTGTAGTGAGTGGTTTGCCCTGCAGTTAAATAGGGGCATATTGAGATTTGGTCCTGTGAGTGATAACCTGTAAAGGTCTGACATTTTGACCGGCACCTTATTGCCCGTAGGATTGTCCCTACGTATTACATATGGTAAGAGGATGTGAACTGTTTGGTACTAGGATGGGCACTTAAGACATGGTGTAGCCAGCCAGGTAAGTTTTGTAGTGTTAAGAGAGATTTTATAAATTGTGTGGGCAAAAAGGAGAGGAGTGTCGCAATGGTGACTAGTGAACGAATATCGGTTTTATGGTAATCGGTGGTAAACTTGTTGTAAAGGTGAAATCTCTATTGTATGCTTGTGATGTATAATCAGAGAGGGCAGCTCAATCCAGAAATCTGCCAAATGCCATGAGGCGAGTTAGTGCAGTATTAAGCCATGGAATGTGGGTATAGCCAGCTGCTTTATTGTCAGAAAATCCCTTGACTGCCCCTATCCGATCATACCTCCCCAGGCCTTGTAGGTGGCCACTATGGGGCAGATTCCAAAGAAATGTTGACGAGGAATAGAAATTATTATTTTTTTTTTTTTTATTTTTTTTTTTTTTTAGAGTCTCAACTGGCCAGGCAACTCAGAACCAAAAGTCACCAAATTGGCTGTGAAATCAGTGTGTGCGGATGCATTGGTCCATGTAACTGGGAAATGATGAGAAATGGCGGGAATAACCTGGCCCCAATCCAATGTGGTATGAACCGGAGCCATATGTGTAGGTCTGCTTACAACTAGTGCCAGAATGCAACTGTCGGTGGGAAGAAGACTCAGCGGTCGGGAAATAAATGTGCAGAGTAATTCTCATGGCAAACCTCAATGTGCCCAGTAGGACTGTAGATCCATTCTCCCCCCACCCTCCCCGCTTGTTCTTCAGAAGGAAAGGTTCCCAGGACTCCGATGCGCTGTACCTTCTCTGTAGGTGGACATGTTCTGTAGCTTATTAGTGTCAAGATGAATGCCTAAGAAGGTCAGTTTGTGAAAGTGGAACCCATAGTGAGGAAAAGTGCCATTGTCTTGTGAATACTAACCAGAGCGGAGTGAGGGCGTTCTATCGTGAGGAAGTTATCTAAGATAACCGGTGACTGCAGGACATTCGCTAATATTGAGTGTTAGTCAACATAGTGTGTAAGCAAATAAGATAAACAGCTTGGGGTTACTCTTTGCTCTAAAAGTTACACGTGTGGGAAATTCATGACAATCCCTCCATAAAATGCCATGAACATGCCCTTGGGATGGCTGAATAGGTAGAAGCTTGGAGGCATAGGAAATGTCTGTCTTGCCCACCCAAGCTCTGGTCAACCCCTTTGGCATAGTGCTGGGAGAATTCCTTAGAGGAAATCAATGAGTTGAGGCTAGGGGTGGGTAATTAATATGGTTGAATACCTTCTTAAGCAACGTGATTGTGTTGCGGGGTCTATTAATGCAGACAGAAGGTTCTGATACTCGTGAATACTAGACAGGAGTGTGACCAGACCTGTGTGGAACTGGTGTGTGGAAACCTTGATGTAGAAGTCGACTGGGTGACAGAAAGGCTGTGCTTAGAGGTAAAACTCCAGGTTGTCGATGCAAACCTTCTCTATGGTGAGGAGAAGTAGAGCCACTTACATCACAAAAGTCTGAAGGCTAGGATGAATTCTGGGATAGTGAGTTTCTGATTGAGTCTGGGATTCTGGTGTATAGAACGACGTACAGATCATCGTAGTAGTAAGACTTGTACTCTAAGACATCGTGGGAGGCAATCAGTAAGGAGACTAAATTAACCTTTCCAGATGTCTTTGCGTATGGTCAGGGACACAAAGTATGAGGGAGTAATAATGTAAACCGATGTGCTAAGGGAGGGATTTGAAAGGATAACATAACCATGAGAGGGATTTGGGAGTCCTGTGGCTGGGATGTGCGTCAGTGCCTGTGGAGATTCCAGTCTCTGTAGTCCATCGTTGATGTTATGTATGGAGGCAAGTAGAGTGGATATCAACGGTTTGACTTCATGTGATTTGGACTAGTGGGCAGGGGCCACTGAAAGGTGTGGCAAGAACGTTGGCCTCTTGGGGACTGTAAAAAGAGTCAATATAAGAGGCCATGCTGGGTGAGGCCCTAACTCGTAACCTGGAGAGGTTGATGTGAGGCGTTAGCTATGTGTTGGGCCGAGGGGCGTGTACCTCCATATGCGGATGAAGATGGGTGTTGGCCTCACGGAACTGATAATGATGAGGCTAGTTACTGGCATAGCTGGGTACCAGGCCGATAGCTGACATAGCGGATCCGAGAATGGGACGGGTAATGGGTAGTAGCGAGGTGGG